>NC_133286.1:1060718-1259703 GCF_005239225.2 Populus alba | reverse complement strand
TGTAATTGCTGCAAGTCGTAAAAGCTGCCTTCACTTTCATTGGTGAGGTACTGGGTACCCTTCTGTGTTTTTTTTATAAAATTCAAAAGTTGGCGTCCCCTTTTCTTTGGTGCGAACTCCTCATAATGTAATTTCCTAATGCTTAGTAGTAACCATGCAATTTATTAATTCGTCGAGCTTGACCCATGAACAATATTAAAAAAAAACTTTACCATCAACAATATTTTTAAAAAAAAAAACTACAAAACTATATTCTCAACCAGCTCAATATTAAAAAAACAAAATGGACAAAAACAATTATGAAAACAAAAAACACAAAAAAAAATGAAAAAAGAAGATGATAATTTTGGAAGAAAAAAAAGCAAAAACAAATAATTATAAAAATGAAAAAAAAAAAAAAAAATATAGGGAAAGTTAAAAGTTAAATTTTCAACCAGCTCAATGTTAAAATCATTTAAAAAAAACACTGTAAAACAATCTATAGTGTTTTGTGAGGAAATATTTGCAATTATAATTCTCAATCAGCTCAATATTAAAAAAAAATCAACAAAGTTGATTTTTGACAAATATAAAAAAAAAAAAACAAAGGAAAAAAAAATGCAGGGAAACACTATAATAATTTATAGTGTTCATGAGAAAATCTAACAGTTGTAATTTTTTAACCAGCTCAATATTAAAAAACATAAAAGCGACAGACAATTTAAAAAAAAAAACGTAACAAAAAAAAATCATATGGAAAATACTGTAGCAATCAACGATGTTTTAAGAAAAAAATTTATAGAAAAAAAAAAAGCTAAATTGTCAACTGGCTCAGTATGAAAAAAAAAATATTTGACAAAAAAATATTTGGAAAAAAAAACACTCGCTAAAAAAACATGTG
This sequence comes from Populus alba, assembly GCF_005239225.2. Classification (NCBI taxonomy): domain Eukaryota; kingdom Viridiplantae; phylum Streptophyta; class Magnoliopsida; order Malpighiales; family Salicaceae; genus Populus; species Populus alba. The sequence continues at coordinate 1,258,823 of NC_133286.1, read as the reverse complement.
GGGAAACATTGTTTAGCATGGCAAAAATCATGTGGGAAAAACATTGTAGCAATCTACAAATGTTTTAAATAACTACAAAGCTAAATTCTAATCAGCTTAATATGAAACAAATAAAATCAACAAAGATAATTCTTGAAAAAAAAAAATTATTTAATAAAAAAACCATGTAGAGAAAACACTGTAGGAATCTAGTGTTTTAAATAAAAAAGATTAAAAAACTTAAATTCTCAATCAGCTCAATAATTAAAAAAATAAAATCAACAAAAAATAATTATGAAAAACAATATAAAGAAGAAAGACAATTTTGGGAAAAAAAATTTAAAATTAAAAAAAAAAACTCGGGGAAAGCTAAAGGCTAAAGCTTAAATTCTCAACCAACTCAATATTGAAAAAATTAAATTTGACAAGATAATTTAAAAAAAAAACATGTGGGGGAAACACTACAGCCAAACAAAAACCATGTATGAGAAACACTGTAGCAATCCATATTGCTTTTTTTTTTTAAAAAAAAAAAACTACAAAAACTAAGTTCTCAACCAACTCAATATATATATATATATTATATATATATATATATATAGACAAAGACTATTAAAAAAAAGAGAGTCAATTTTGGGTAAAAAAATGAAAAAAAAACATGTTAAAAAAGGAAACAAAAGCGAAAAAAAAAAACACGTGGGGAAAGCTATAGTGTTTTAAATAAAAAAAAACTAAAAAAACTAAATTTTCAACCAGCTCAATAGTAAAAAATAAAATCAACAAAAATAATTATAAAAAAAAACAAAACAAAAAAAATATTTGTAAAAAATGACAATTTTGGAAAAAAAAGAAAAAAAATAAAAAAAAAACATGTGGGGAAAGCTAAAGCTAGATTATCAACCAGCTTAATATTGAAAAAATAAATTTGATAAACGATAATTTTTTAAAAACTATGTGGGGAAACACTACAGCAAAACAAAAACTATGTTAGTTGGAAACACTGTAGCAATCCATATTATTTTTTTAAAAAAAACTACAAAACTAAATTCTCAATCAAACTTGATATAAAAAAAAATCTACAAAAACCATTTTGAAAAAAAAAGAATAAATAAATCATAAAAAAAATGTATGAGAATATTATAGCAATTTACCAATATTTTTAAAGAAAGAAACTACATAGTTAAATTTTAAACTAGCTCAATATTTAAAAAAAAATTAGAAAAGATAATTTTGAAAAAAGAAGAAGAAGAAGAAGAAGAAAAAAGTCAATTTGGGTAAAAAAAAACATGTAAAAAAAAAAAAACAAAAGCAAAAAAATAAAAATTACTACAATGAAAAACCTACACATTTTAGAGTATTTGTTAATATATATATATGCAGGCAGAGTAACAAAACAAAACCATTATTTTATTACCCTGCAAGTTTTCTCTCGATGTTGAGTGGAATATCAAAGCACCTTTTCCGTGCATACCCAGCCCTTCTTCTTTTAGTCATCCTAGCCGGTCACCAGAGTTGCAGTGCTAGAAATGTTTATAAATTAAATAGGTCAAATTTAAAATGTTAAATATGCCAAGTATAAAGAGAGAAAAAATCTAACAAAAATATGTCTAAAATACCCAAAAATATATATATTTTTCATCACTACAATACCCACTACAACAAAAAAAGAAAAAAAATATAGTTGTATCATTTCTATTAGAATTCACCATTTCCTTTTACTTTTTAGTACATGTATAATTTTTCTTGGATAATAAAAAAAGATTAAAATAATAAAAATGATTGATTTATTTTTCACTTAAAAACACCACAAACACTCCCTCAAATCATATAATAACCCGAAAAAACCTCAAAATCATTTAAAAAACTGCAAATTAATAAAATTAAAATTCTTCAAACAAAGCTCAATCTCTTTTCTAAAAAATGTTTAAATAAAACAATAATCACTATCAAACTTTCATTATCAAATAAAAACATCAAGAAAGATAAGTGTCATCTCTAAAAGGTAGCTCAAATAATTATTATTTTTTTTCTCTTTATTTTTTTCAAGCGACTTTCTTTTTTCTCTCAAATACAATAACTCAAAAATAAATAAAATAAAATTTTGGATTAAAATAAAAATTGTCATGAATTTTGTGTGAGGCAAGTAATTATTTTTCTAGTTTTACTTTTCAATCCTCTTTCTTTAAGTTTTGTTTTTTATGATAATTTGAAACTTATTCAATTTAATTTGGTGTGAAATTAAAAGGAAAAAAAAGATTAAAATAAAACAACAAGCAAAATTAAACTGACTCATGTCTTTGCTAATATTAAAGTACTATGCTCTTCACTGTGTTTTATTTATAATTTTATATAGGTCAAAGTCTGTTCATATATTAATTGACTGAACGGTCCAAGACGACCACTACCTTGATTTTGTAATTGCTGCAAAGTCGTAAAAGCTGCCTTCACTTTCATTGGTGGGTACCCCTTCTGTGTTTTTTTATAAAATTCAAAGTTGGCGTCCCCTTTTCTTTGGTGCGAACTCCTCATGTAATTTCCTAATGCTTCAGTAGTAACCATGCAATTATTAATTCGTCGACTTGACCCATGATCGATCCCCTTTTGTATTGAATGAGGATGGACCCTGTTTATAAAAAAGTATTGTTCTCAAGACCACATAATACATATATATATGCAGGCAGAGTAACAAAACAAAACCATTGTTTTTATTTCCCTGCAAGTTTTCTCTCAATGTTGAGTGGAATATCAAAGCACCTTTTGGGTGCATACCCAGCCCTTCTTCTTCTAGTCATCCTAGCCGGTCACCAGAGTTGCAGTGCTAGAAAGAACAGTGTTTACTGCGCTCCATCTTCTTGTGGCAACATCCAAAATATTAGCTTCCCTTTTCGACTAAGTACCGATCCCAAAAGTTGCGGCAACAAAAAATATGAACTTACTTGTGAAAACAACCGCCCAGCTTTATACTTGAAGAAGAAGACGGTAAAATATTACGTTCAGGCAATCGATTACAGCAACTTCACGATTCGACTTGTGGATGCTGATGTTCAGAAGGATGATTGCTTCTCTATCCCTCATCATTCTTTAATCATGGAATTCTTTGACAACAGGGATTATCTTCCATATAATCGTGTAAGTTTCCTTGTAAGTTTTATTTTTATAAGTTGCCCAAAGCCAATACCGAGTCCTCCAAACTATATTGTGGATGCTTCTTCATGCAAAAATGGTAGTACTCTTTTTAATTCCCACAATATGGAGGGTTATTCCAACTATGTCTTTATTGGTTCTTCCTTGGGGGACATATCGGATTCGTGCCATGTAAATTTGATGTATCGAGCGCCTTTCACTTATCGTAATTTCCTATATAGATGTCCGCGATAGTATTCTATATGGGTTTGATCTTTCATGGTCTGGGGCCTGTTGTGATTTTCTGAAAGAGAACCCCTGCAACCTTGATGAAGCCGAGATAAGCATGCGTTGCGGTACGTCTCTCTCTCTCTCTCTCTCTCCCACACAGGTCGCTGATAAAAAGAGGAAAATAATGCGTTACCGTTTGTCTTAAGCTCTTATTAGCTCTTTCATTCATATCAGTTGCATAATTATTCTCTTAAAAGGATTTTAATTAATTTCATTAATTTAACTCTTTCTTTTTTATATATATATAGATGTAGGATTAAGCGGTACTCCAATCCAAATTGCAATAGGTAAGTACCTCTCTTTCACATCACAGTTATATTTTTTATATCAATATGCGAATATAAACATGATTGTCATATTTATTTTATTTTATAATCTGTTTGTTTTGTTTGAAATAATAATAATAATAATAATAATTAATTTTTATTATTATTACCAATACCCGGAACATTAACATATATTATCCAATAATGGGTAATGACCAGAGTACTTGGCTTGATTTTTAAACACCCCCTCCACAGTTATATATGAAATTTCTCTCTCTCTCTCTCTCTCATATTTTAAAATCTTCTACCTCTTTCTTACAGCCTTATTAATTTTTTTTTAAAAAATATTTTCTCTATCATAATTTTAATTTTACACCCCATATATTATATTAAACTGACCTTCACCTTGTAATGATAATTTAAAATATTATATACAATTCCTCAACCTTTTTAAATCAAAAATGCATAATTATTTTATATTCCCCAATAAAAAGTAATATCGGTGTTACTTAGTCTCTTTATTATTTGTTTGTTTTCCTTGCAGGTTTTCTGACTAATCATATACTGCGTTACCTTGGTAAGAACTTTTCTATTTATCTAAATTCTTGAACATAAAACCTAAATAAGGTTCAAGAATTGGAGAGAGAGATCTTTAGAAAACTTTGCTATTACGTAAACTCTCTAACTTTTCTACCTAAAATCTTGAAAAATTGCATGAAAGATGGTGAAAGGTCGAGTATGAAGTAAGGATATCCACTATAGATGCCTATTTCTAGCTAAGTTTAAAGTAAATTTAAGAAGTTTTGCCGTTAAAAATATATGAATTTGTTGAAATGATTAGCTCTCAGAATGATAATCCACTCTGTTAATAATGAATTCAATTCGATAATCTTTCAGTACATTTCTTCTTAATTTTGCTTTAAACTCTTCAATTCTATTTCTAGCTATCAGGTTATTTGAATACCAAAACACACTTTCATGCTCTTTCCTTCAGTTAAATTTATGAATTATAAGATTCTGAATATTGACGCAATGTTATCTTTTCCTTGAAATGTAGTCATCGATTTATGGCCGCTAAATAGGTATTTACCAGGTGAGGAGTCTTTATTTATTATGCTTCAATTTTGAAAAAAGAATATACAAATTAGATTTGATACATTTATCTCAAAGGCATTTTCTTTATTTTTTTTGTATACCAAAATCTTAGACACTGACAAGTGACAATACCTTTTCTTCTTCTTCTTTTTTGATGAATATAGTTGGCGGCTGGATATTTTTTCGAAGCTCAGGTGAGTTAATTTATTTTATCTTATTATAACACTTTCTAAGAAGAGTAGTACTAATAAATTTATTTGTGAATTATGATATATGAAAACAAAACATACATATATATACATATATAACATACATATATACATATATATATAACACACACACACACACACACACACACACACACACACACATATATATATATATATATATAACGAATATAGTTGGTGGATATTTTATCGAAGCTCAGGTGAGTTAATTTATTTTATCTTATTATAACACTTTCTAAGAAGAGTATTACTAATAAATTTATTTGTGAATTATGATATATGAAAACAAAACATACATATATATATATATATGTATGTATATATATATATATGTATGTATGTATGTATATATATATATGTATGTATGTATGTATATATATATATATGTATGTATGTATATATATATCCTAAAGGATTTAAATAATGCCCTTTTCGTAGCCTTTTCACTTATATTTTTTTATATATATTTCACTTATTTACTTTGCTCTTTTTCAGCTATTGTAGGGCAACCACGATTGGAATTCAACTTTTATAAAAACGGTGAGGATTAATTAGCTCATGCATGTCTTATTTTAGGCTAAATTACAATCTTTCTCTTACAAAAATGGATGTGAAAGTTTTCTTTTATTCGGTTCAAAGAGTTAATCTAAATATTTGGTGTTAGTTTAGATAATTATACTTAATTATATATTAGTTTAATTAGAAGTATCATAAAATTATTACAAAAACCATACAAAAGTTAAAATTATTACAATTCAAAATTCCTTAATAATATTTCTTGAAGGGATGGTTTTAAAAAAGTTTAATGCATATATATTGGGTATAAATAGAAATTTTTTTTTAATATTTTATTTTCCTTATAAGAGGTTATTATAATTTAATTAAAGAATCTTACAATTGCTAAAATATGATGTATAAACTACGTACATTTCCATATGATTATACATGCATTGTTTAGCGCATGAGAGCATTGAGATAGAAGTTTTTTTAAATTTAATAGAGATTATTAGCAAGTTTATCCATATAATCTTATTTTAGTCCTTATCTATTCTTGGTTATAATTATTACAATTTTAGTTTCTCTCTTCAAATTAGGATTTTGTTGAAACTAAAATTGGCAGGACCTGATTCTTCTTATATAACGAAGACCATCTCTTCGGATGCACTAAGCATTTTCATAGTTTTGCTGATTACCCTTCTTGTGCTACTTGTGTTCATCGGTAAGTGTTCTCTTTTGCTTTCTTGGAATAACTGTGAACCATTAAATGTATGTATATATTAAGATGCAAAATCATTAAGATGCAAAATCTTTAGAAGATAATATCAATCTGAGAGATACATATTTAATAGTTTCATCCATGCATTACCTTTTGCTCATTTTCATCATTTAAATTGTTAAAAATAAGTCTTTCAAATTTAAACTCCTCAATTCAATTCTAATTACTTATTTTCTTGCAATGGATGTCAATTTTCAATTAAATATGGAGAAGTGTCAAAAATTTAGAAAATGCCAAGTTACCAAAAATAAAAGAAAGATAATACAAATTATAAAAAATAAACAAATGGGAAACATTAGGGAAAAAAATCAAACTTAAAATCTCTAAAAACTCTTAGAGACAAATTAAATACTAGATTAAAATGGAAAAAAATAAATTGTAACCCTTCATTGAAATTTTAAAATGGACAATGAATGTATATTAAGATTCAAAACCATTAAGTGCGATATTATCTCTAAGTATTGGTACTTCAATGGTTTCATCCATTATCTTTTGCATATCTAAAAAATTATCAATTAAAAAAATAGAAAAAATAAATTGCAAAGCATCTAGTAAGAAAAAAGAAATGGAGTATTTAAATTTTTTTTAAATATTAAAAAATAAAAAATTTAAATAGAAAAGAATGACTTAACATATTTTATTTTTCTCTTTTTCTCTGTTATGAAAAAATAATATTTACAATACTCTATGGTGTTTTTTTTTTTCTAATGGTTTGTGAATTTCATTTTTCAATCTAATTTTTTTATTCAAATTTATCTCAATTTTCAAAATTTGAAATTTTTTCTAATATTTCTCAATTGTTGATTTTATAAAAATGTTTCATTATTCTTTTTTTAAAAAAATTATAGGTGTAAAATTCTATATTCTTGGCATGTGTTGACATTTAATGGAAGCATTGATCAAATCACAATAGAGGGATCATATTAAAAAATATCTAGAGTAAAGGGACTGAACGAATAAAAAAATAATATTAAAAATATCAAGAATGGAGGTGTGAAATATACAATTATTTCATTGTTTATTAGAGCTCTGAGTTTAAAAAATAGAGGATTAGGATGGAATTAAAAAAAATGAATTAAATTTTGAGGACTCATTTTAATTGTTGTTCTAAGAAATAAAGAGAGATATTTTATAAGTTCATGAATAAAATTACAAAATTTGAAAACAACATATATTGGCAAGAAAAACTTGATATATATATATATATATATATATATATATATAAATGTTTTTATGTTTTGATTTTTCCCTTAAATCAATTAAATCTCAATTAAATTTTATTTGGTGATAAGAATTTCAAATTAAAAAAAATCGATGCTTTTGTGGATACATGTTTGAATTAAGAATCATAATTTTATTTAGAAAAAAAATTTACATGGCAATCTAATAACAAATAATATGTTTCCATAATTGATTAATGTTCTTATAATGTCTATATGCAGGGATATATCATACACTATTATTCATTTGTGGGCTTCCATGTCTCATAACCTTATTGGTCTATAAATGGCGAAGAAGGCATTTATCAATGTATTGTAAGATTGAAGAATTCTTGCAAAGTCATGATCATAATCTCACGCTTATAAGGTACTCTTACTCGGAGATTAAAAAGATAACTCACGGATTCAATGACAAGTTAGGTGAAGGAGGTTATGGCTCGGTGTACAAAGGAAAGCTTCGTAGTGGCCGTTTTGCAGCTGTAAAAATTTTGCGCAAAGAAAAAGGTAACGGGCAAGAATTTATCAATGAAGTTGCAACCATTGGAAGAATTCACCATTGCAATGTGGTGCAACTCATAGGCTTTACTGTTGAGGGCTCAAAGCATGCCCTTATATATGAGTTCATGCCTAATGGATCTCTTGAAAGATATATTTTTTCTAAGCAAGGTACCATACCGCTGAGCAACCAGAAAATATATGAAATTTCTCTCGGGGTGGCTCGTGGCATTGAATATCTACATCAAGGTTGTGACATGCAAATTTTGCATTTTGACATCAAGCCTCACAACATTCTTCTCGATGAAAATTTCACTCCAAAAGTCTCAGATTTTGGACTTGCAAAATTATATCCAACTAATAATAGCATTGTGTCCCTTACTATGGCTAGAGGAACGATAGGATACATGGCTCCTGAGTTATTTTACAAAAGTATCGGAGGCGTCTCTTACAAAGCTGATGTCTATAGTTTTGGGATGTTGTTGATGGAAATGGTTGGTAGAAGAAAAAATCTGAATGCATTGGCAGATCATTCAAGTCAAATGTACTTCCCTTCATGGATTTATGACCAGGTTAATGAAGGAAAGGATATACTTGAAGATCAAGCGACAGAGCAGGAAAAGAACACAATAAAAAAGATGACTATAGTGGCATTATGGTGCATACAATTGAAGCCTATTGATCGTCCATCGATGCATAGAGTTGTACAGATGCTTGAAGCAGATATTGAATCTCTACAAATGCCTCCTAAGCCTTTTCTCGTTCCACAACAGACATCAAATGATGATAGGATCAATATGGCTAATCCAACAAGTTTAAGAGATCCGTCGAATGTTTGTAGCATTGATTCTTCATATTAATTTGGTCGTTGATAGAAATACTCTTATATGTTTGTTTATTTAAGTAATATGTTAATTTTGAATACCTTAACTATCTGAATTTTGATGATAGTCGTGTTTGTTGTCGCACGCGTGCAGCGTCGCGACGATCGCCCACCACCCCCCATCATCGAGTGTGGTAAGTCTATCTATTGTGGAAAATATGGTGAGACAAGGAATTCTTTGTCTCTTAGCGGTGAAAAATAGAGTGGGAGTCGCCACCTAGTATTTTGTTTACTAAGAAGCCTAACTGGTCTTAGAGATTGGGTACGGAGACTGGTTGCATAAAGGAAAGGTATTAGCTCCCCAAATACGCCCTAGCTAAGGTAAGTTGCATTGTTTTATTGTCTAAAAAATTCTAAGGTCTTATCATATTGGTCCGTCTAGGGTTCAAGAAAAGCCCTCTTCAATAAGGAGGTTCTTATCTTTTGGGGTAAAAATCTAACCGGTCTAATATCTATAAAGGACTACCTTTTTAATATCGGAAATACGTTTTACGTATAAATTCATAATCCCAGACATTAAAACAAAACAAAATATTTTTTTGAAATATTGGCCAAGTTCTCATAACTTTAATAAACTGGTTATTAAAGCCAAAATGCATGCTAAAATAATATTTTTTTTTTGAAGTTTTCTTTGTTGTATAAAAATATAAATATGAGTTTTTTTTTTTTAGCTTTGAGAGACTTGGCTGTATGCCTAAAGATAAAAGTTCTTTTTTTGAAAATCGGGTATTTTTAATATTGGATTTGTATTTTATGCTATAAAAATACAGACCAATCTTAGTCTAAATGACGTAGAAAAATCTGTGGAAAAATCACAATTTTAAAATATATATATAATAAAAAACACACAAGAACAAAAAATAAATAAATAAAATAAAATGGACTGGGCTAGGCCTGTATTGGTTCAGCCACAAGGCTGGACTCAGCCCAGCCGCGTGGGCTGGGTTGATGTTCCAGTCCGCATAAAACAGGGCTGGACTCAGCCCAGCCGCATAGGCTGGGTTGATGTTCCAGCCCGAAGCAAAATGAGTTGGACTCAGCCCAACCATGTGGGCATGGCTGGGCTGATGTTCCAGCCCGCTGTAGAAGGAAAAAAAAACCATGACTGGTTATTGTGCATGAGCACAATAACCAGTTAATTAATTAGCTTGTTATTGGACGCATGCACAGTAACCGACTAATTATTTTCTTCTTGCATGTAGAACGTGCACAGTGCACGTTCTGTAGGCAAGAAGATGATTAATGACCGGCGTGAGGAGGGGAAGGGAATTTACCTAAGGCGATGATCTCGAATGGCTGAGCTGATGGTGGTGCTGGTGACTGTTCTCGGTGGCGCTGCGGTGGCGGTGGCGGTAACGATGAAACCTAGTGACAGCAGCGACGCTTCTTCTCCACTGTGGAGAGACACCAATCGGTGTTTTCTTCCCCGCCGGTTTATCCCTTCTATTCCTTTTCTTCCTTCTCCCCGTCTGTCTCTCTCAGTTTCCCAGTTAATATCCCCTGTTTTTGTGTTTCTCAGTTTCGGTCGTTTCTCTCTCAACACTATCGGTTTCTCTCTCTCTCGGTTTCCCTCCCGTTTTCTGCCGTTTTTCCTCTTTTCCTCTTCCTTTTTTCCCCTAGTTTGGGTGGTATTTATAGGGGTAGGGGGAGCGAGCTTGACCCTGCCCCGTCCCATCGCTGCCCGTGCATGGTGCGCACGTTGCCCACTCTTTCCTGGCGCCGACAGCGGTGGCCAATGGAGGCGTCGCTTGCGGGGCACGGTTGCTCTAGCATCTCATCATGAGATGGGTGGCGTCTGACTTCGGCTCTAAAGCACGTAGGAGGAAGAGACAAGGGGAAGACAACAAAACTTCTCTTCCCCTGCTACACGTCCAGGGGAAGAACAAGAAGAAACAATGCTGTCTCAAAATGGCACCGTTTCGTCTCCTTTTTTTTTATGCATGAAACGGCGTCATTTTGCTTAAAATGCACCATTTTATTTAAATGAAAACTGGCACCAAAGCGCCAGATTTCACATCAATCCTTCAATTTGTGTGCGTTTTGCATTTTGGTCTTTGGTCTATCAAAACATATATTTTTTTTGCAATCAACCCTCCATAAATTCAATGAAATCCTTAAATAAAATTTAATTGAGTTTATCAACATTTGATTTTGTATTTTTCTTCCTCAAATAAAATTTTCTTAATCAATAGGGCTCTCACCGGTTAATGATATACTGTTAAATTTCAATATTTGTATTTTGAACCTCCTAAACCAATTTTTGATCATTTTTTGAGTGCTTTGGCATCCTCTTTTCATTGATATCTTTTTGTATTATTTATTTATTAATTTATTTATTATTTATTATTATCTTTATATATTTATTTTCTCTTTTCTTGTGTGGGGACCTAAAAATGAGTTACAATATTTGTTAAAACTTGCAATTAACTGGCTTACAAAGGATCCAATATACACTAGTTATGTATCGTTCTCACATTAAAATATGAATTTCTAAAATTACTTAATGTTTGTTCCATTATGACATTGTTTCTTTTTATTTTATTTTATTAAAAATAACTTGTACTCTCTTATAGTTATTCAAAACTTTAACTAGTCTTTAGAGGTCTATGACAAGGGACATGTTAAGTCTAAGAAAAGATAATATCATCCCTGAAACATCCAAACTGAAATAGATTGCATTGTCAATCTTGTCTTCATTGCTAATAGTTTGTTATGCTATGCTATTATGATTTATTTACAAGGTGATGGTGAGTTCATCACAATATATTAAACTCTTTATTGAGGGTTCAAACCTAACCATTTTAAAGTCCAGTTGGTTAATTTTGTCACTCTCAATTACTTAGTGAATTACCAACTCTAAGTTGATCAATCCTAATCACAACTCAAATTATATCTATGGATATATTAGTGTGCCTATATTAAGCTTAGCGAACCCAACTCAGATCAACACTTCCAACTCTAATGTAATGTCTTCAAAGTAATGGTTTGTTGTGAGTATATTTATTTTAAGCATAAAAAATAAAGAACAAAAAACATTGTTTTATTTGAGAAAAAAAAAAAGACAAAAGTTTGTTTTGTTAAATTTTGGGTATGTCGGTCTAATGAGCCTTTAGATTTTAACAAAAACTTATTATGACTAATAAACTTGTCATTAAGTTCAAATATGCATGCATAAATATATTTTTTTTTAAAATAACATAAGAACATTTTTATTCAGATGCGAATGCAATTTTTTTTTAAAAAAATTATATTTTTATACTAAAACAAGTATTTTTATAGAATGCTAAAATATAAAAAATATTTTTTTGCCTTCTAATTTTTTTAACAAACAAACTAGGAAGACAAATGCTTTTTTCTTTTTTTAACAATGATAGAATATACAAAAATGATTATTTTTGGAAGACCAAGTAAAGAACAAAAAACATTTTTTTTATTTGAGAAAAAAAAAAACCAAAGTTTGTTTTGTTAAAATTTGGGTATGTCGGTCTAATGAGCCTTTTGATTTTAACAAAAACTTAATATGACTAATAAACTTGTCATTAAGTTAAAATATAAATGCACAAATATTTTATTTTTTTTAAATAACATACAAATATTTTTATTCAAATGCAAAAACAATTTTTTAAAAAAATTTATATTTTTATACTAAAACAAGTATTTTTATAGAATGCTGAAATATGAAAAACATTGTTTTGCCTTTCTTTTTTTTGAACTTATAAAATAGGAAGACAAATGCTTTTTTTTTTTTGTGTTTTTTTACAATGATAGAATATACAAAACTGATTATTTTTGGAAGATAAAAAACTTAACATAAAACTTGATGTCCCCCCCCCCCCTCTTGAACGTGAGTATGCTTGACCCTAACCCATCAAACCCTTGAATGCAACCCAAAACAAACCGGACCAAATAATAAAAACCATGGCCGAAAACTCATCAATATGTATCAAGGAAAGTCTATGCCCAGCCTATTGTACATTGAAACCTAAAAACACTAACCCACAACCCCGTTACCTGGCCCATAGCCCATCACACACGACCCAAATTAGAAGCCGAACGATCCAAAAAGAAGACGCACATTAGCCCATTGTCATACAAAAACCCTAAAGCTCATCTCTTTTACTGACCCTATTAACCTAAACACGAATTCAGTCAGCAACCAGAGGCGTGGAAGGAAAGAAGGAAGAGCAAAGAAACTACTGCAACTTGAAACAAACAAGATGCAAGCTTAGATTAATCAAATTGGAACTTTTTCTAAAAATCTCTTAAAAAATCATTGCAATAGCAAAATGAAATCAACTCCATTCTCTCGTCATTCTTCTATTTATACAAACAAAAACACCCATAAGCGGAATGAATTCATGGAAGCAAGCTGAATTGTTAAGAAAAAAAAAAAAGGGAACATACCTAGAAAGATGATGGTACTACTTGTTATAACCCATTTTTGGATCCCCAGACAAAAAATAATAAAATACAAAATAATAATAAATCAAAAAATATTATATATAAAAAAAATGATAGTGAAAAAGGATTTCAAAACACTCAAAAAATGGTCAAAAATTGGTTGAGGAGGTTTTAAAATACAAAGATTAAAATTTGGCAGTATTTTATTGATTGATGAGAGCCCTGTTGACAAAGAAAATTCAATTTGAGGAAGATGTTTATGGACTCAATTAAATTTTATTGAAGGTTTAATTGAATTTATGGAGAGTTTGATTGCAAGAAAAATTGATTTTTGGAGTTAATTTGGGCTTTAATTAGAAGAAATTAAAGTTCTGGGTCAAATTAAAGTTCTTGGTCAAATCAGAGGCTTAATTGCATAAATATTGAAGTTTTATGGCCAATTAGGGACTTAATAGAATAAATCCGAGACCAAGGACCAAAATGCAAAACACGCGCAAATTGAAGGATTGATTTTGAATATGACGCGTTTTGGCGCCAAAATCCATTTAAATAAAACGACGTGTTTTGGGAAAAACAAATCCGTTTCATGCACTGTTCACAAAAAAAAAACTTGAAACAATGTTGTTTTGAACGACACCCATGTCTTCTTCCCCTGGACGTGCGAAGCAGGGGAGGAAGAACAAGATTTTTTCCTCTGTTCCACCACCAGCTCTCTCTCAAAAAGACGCCGACAACCCACTTGCTAGCCATGTGGTGGAAGAATGGAGGGGATGTACCCCTTGGGCAGTTCAGGGCGGCACCACAATGGTCGCCCCAGCCACGTCTCCTTTCCCTGTTTTTGCCTATAAAAACAGGGGACGGGGAAGACCAAAAAAAGGAGAGTGTACAGAAAGGGAAGAAGAAAACAAAAAAAAAAAACAAACCAAGAGAGAGACAACAAGAGAAGAGAGAGAACACAAAAGAGGGGAAAGGGAAGAGAGAAGAGCAGAGAAGGTCGGGGAGACCGAAAGAGGAACAAAACTGAAGGAGAAAGAAGAAGAACAGAAAAAAAAAAACAGAGGAATAGAGAGAGAAAGAGGAGAAGCACAGGGATATAGAGGAGAGAACCGAGAGTAAAAACAGAAAAAAGAGAAGAAGAAAATGCAGGGGTTGCTGTCTTTACACAGAAAAAGAAGAAGCATTGCAGCCGCTGCCACCGAGCTTCCCAGCCACCGCCGCTGCCGCGAGCCACCATCAGCACCGCCTCGATGCCACCGCAGGTCAGCCCTTCTCCCTTTCTTCTTTATCCCGCTTCTTCTCCTTTGCTGCCATGCCTCCATTGTTCACGTAGCATGTGAACAGTGGAGGGCATTGTTCACACACGTAGATGGGCCAGGTTCGGCCCAGCCCATGCATTTGGGCCTGGTTCGGCCCATTTCAAATATATATATATATATATATTTAATATGTTGTGATTTGCTCACCTTTTGATTTATGTCTTTTTTTTAACTTAATATCGATCTGTATTTTATGTTGTTAAAAATACAAAATCCGATATTAAAATACCAGGTTTTCGTCAAAACTTCCAGAAATACAAAAAAATTTGAAAAAAGAGAAAAAAAATTTTGTGCATACGACCAAGTGTCTCAAAGCTAAAAATCATATTGTATTTTTCATACATCAAAAAAAAAAAAACAATGTTTTAGTATGCATTTTGATTTTAATAACTTGTTTATTAAAGTCAAGAGAACATTGGTCAAAATTTCAAAAACAATAAAGTTTTTATTTTTTTTTGTTTTAATATCAGGGTTTATGAATTTATACATAAAACGTATTCCTGATATTAAAAAGGTATTTTATTTTGACGACTTAAAACAATTAGGTTTTTTACCTGATAAAATAAGGATCTCCTTACAAAGAAGAACTTTTCTTGAACCATAGACATATTAACAAATAGAAACCACAACAAGATCTTAGATTTTATCAGACATTAAAGCAATGCATCCTACCTTAGGTAGAGCGTATTTGGGGTGCTAATACATTCCTTTTACGCAACTAGTCTCCGTACCTAATCTCTAAGACTAGTTAGGGTTCCTAGTGACTAGAATAGTAGGTGGCGACTCCCATTCAAATTTTTCACTGATAGGAGACAAGAATTCTTTTTCTCTACACATTTGCCAGGTAGAACCTTATAATTTTTCCTTGAGAGTGAATGATCTTCGTGACGCCGCACACGTGCGACACTACTTTTGAAGAACAAGAAAAATATTTGTTTCATTAAGAAAAATATGTTAATAATATATTTTTTTTATTTTTTAAAAAATTATTTTTGAGATCAGCACATTAAAATGATTTGAAAATATCAAAAACATATTAATTCAAAATAAAAATTTAAATTTAAATTTTTTCAAAAAACACTTTTGAAACACAATGCCAAACATATCTAAGCTGTGATTGGAGCAAAACATGGGTAAAAAAATCACCCTTTCCATTTATGTTTGCAAACCCAGATTTTATGCTAATTTAATATGAAAGGTACCAATTTTAGTCGAAAGAAGAAAGTAGTTTTGTTTTATGCCACATTTTGTAGATTTTATCTCAAAAAATCAAAATAGATTTGATACAATAAAAACTTATTTTAAAACATCATCACTAATGGAATAAGGGTCGAATAAAACCACAAAAGTAGGTTAAATTTTTATACAGATTCAATGTGTTCAAAAATAAAAAAATACAAAAATCTCTCACACGTTAAAATTAAAAAATTCAGAAGTATTATTCATCATTAGCTGCTAAAATTTAAGTTACATATGTTTAAATAGTTTTGAGAAATTAAGCCTAATGGATCTATTATTATATGCTGAATTGATTCACTTATAAAAATTAACTAAAAACCTTTACTAATAAACTCAAACTCTAATTCAAACAAAGCCTTGGGCTATAGAAAATAAAAAATAAAACTCATAAATCATAAGTCTTTATCTGCCCAATGATCCTAAAAATCAATATGTTATTAAATACCACCCGTTTTTTTCCTTGTGTAATAGGATGAATAAAAATTCCTTGTAAGAAAATGATTTTAGAACATTAATAAATTCTAACCATACTTAGAAATTATGTTGTAACTCATTAAAGATCCTTGTAAAATTAGAAAATTTCCAAAACAAGTTGTCACATCTTCGTAGAAAAAAGATTTTTTTTTTTTATCAAAATAGAAAGTCTATAAGTCAAAAGAAAATAAATAATAAAATTTATATAGTCTGTTCTAACTTATATTACAAGCCCGTACTGAACATCGATTCACCTGAAAGTTTACCTCAATATAAAAAAATTATCTTTAAAATTTTGTGATAAAATTTTAATTCAATTAAATAATTTAGTTTAAAATTATATTTAATAACGTATAATTATACCGTACTTTTACTATATAATTCAAATCTACCTTCCATAAATAAATAAAATATTGAAGGAAAAGAGACTTTGGGACGCCTCACATCACGAGTCACCACAGGAGAGGTGGATGAATTGGAATTTTGAATGCCAAGTCTGTCAGTTTAAAAACGAAAAAACAACTATATATGCACATCGTTTAAGGACCTCCCACAAGTTGGCCTACTGGTATTTCCATTTACAATTTTGGGGACGAAGAACTAGCTACCTACTGCTTACTCCTTTCAATGTTGACAACTATCCAACTATAGATATTTAATCGGCTTATTTATTGTTATATTTTTATTAATATATGTATTCAAGTCAGCTTACGTACTTCTCGACTAATTACACAAGCTTTGAAATTAACGACCATATAAATTTTTATTGATCATCAATATTAGCAACCACAAGGCTCGAACATGAGATCTCAGGAGGAGCAAACATTTTAGTCCCAAACTCTTACTATTGGGTTAACTACTAGATAATTGGCTTATTTTATACCATATTGCATGTGGCAAAGGCCCAAAAAGCAACGATTTTTGCTCAATTCTGCCCCTGGATCTGTTATGCCAGAAAACATGACCAATATTTCCTACAGAGATGTCCATGATATTTTGTTATATGGATTTGGCCTAGATATATATCTTCCCATTGATCATACATATTTTCTTCTTCTTGTTAGCTCTTGGTGGCTTTGAACTATTTTTGTTTTTTTTTTTTTCAAACTACTAGAGGTAGTATAATCAATCTTAACAATATTTTGTTATATGGATTTGAGCTTTCCTGGTACTCAGCTTGTTGTGATTCTGTCAATGAGATCCAGTACTGCAACTATGATAGTACATATTGTGATTCATACGGTGCGTTTTGTTCTAGCTCTATCTCTCTCTCAGCTTACCTTAATTTGAATATAGATTTCATAACAGCACAAATCTCTCTATTTTATACTTGATAAAAGAAGGTGTTTTATGCAAATCCATGACCATTGTCTTGTTGTTGTGACATTGCTTAAAGCTTTATCTTGTTCTGGGTTTATTATAAGTTAATTGGCCTAGATATATATCTTCCCATTGATCATACATATTTTCTTCTTCTTGTTAGCTCTTGGTGGCTTTGAACTATTTTTGTTTTTTTTTTTTTTCAAACTACTAGAGGTAGTATAATCAATCTTAACAGTACATTGTAACGACAAAAAAAGGGGAAAAAAACGAAAAGAAAGAAAATTGATTCTACTGAAAGTGTTAATGTTTGTGTCTTGAAGCTCTTGCTATATACATATTTCCTTCATATCTCAATTAAACACAACTTCGAATCTTCATTTCCTTCCTGGCTGCTGGAGTGTGGTACTGTTTTGGTTATCAAGCTAGTTTTTTTATTTCAGCTGGGCCAGAGATTTGTTCATGTCCTGTGGTTTTGCCTTTTTTCGTTTGCTTGACTGTTGCTTTCCTTGGCAGTCCTTTATATTTGTTACTTTCTCCATGTTGGCCTATTTGATCTTACGGTTCTTTATTTCAATCAATTAGGTATTCAATGACAACGCAAACCTTCAAAACTCAAGTAATTTGATGATTTCTTCTTTTATATGAACGCAGGCCTCAACGATATTTTATTAAACTATTCCATCAAAGATTGGTTCCAAATTGATGGAATAGTTTAATAAAATATCATTCTGCAATGATGGATACTTGCTATTTCTGTCCTTCTCATCAAATTGTTTTTTTCTAAACATATGAAGGTCCACGTCCTGGATTGAACTAGATAAATGTCTTCAAAATATATGCCCAAGCAAATCATAGGGCAATACATGTGCATTATTGTGAAGAGATTAGAATCAAAAGTATCTTCCATCGTGGGTGATAAATAATCTCATCAGTTATATAATTTGCTTTATTTGGATTAACGAGTTTCAATTATTATTATTTTCTAACTCTAATTTCCTAGAAAAAATAAAATACAAATGCACTGTGCATAAGGTGACATAATTTAAATCATTTGGTGCTTCTCAACATAGCTACCAGTACATTAATGTTAGTATCAGAAGTTCCACCTTCGCTCGTAGCCTCGATAGCCAGCTCTTTCCATTTCTTGGAATTCATTTTCATTTCTCTGCCTCTATCTCCCTCGATTGCAAATGGCAATCTCTTCTCTTTTCACAATTCCATGCTCATCAACCTTAGCTCTGACCCCCACCTTCCAAGCATCTTCAACGAGTTTAGAATTCGTTTGTTGATCACTCCATCCTGGCATTGTCACCAATGCCTCGATTGTTGAGTTCCAACCGCAATGTGTGAAAAAACATCCCACAGCCTTATTTGCTAGCACTTTCACTTGAGGACTCCAATTCACTAGCAATCCCTTATTCTCCACTTCTTCAACAAACCCTTCTGGGATCTTCCCTTTCTCAGAATCCATCACCACCCTCAAGAAGTGAAAATTGCTCCTCTTTAAGCCCCATGCAATTTCCTCCATTTGCTTGTTGCTTAGAGTAGCACAGCTACCAAAGGACACATATACAACTGATGCAGTGGGCTTAGTGCTGAGCCAATTGATAGAAAGAGATGCGTCTATTTCACAGAGACTAATACCGTAGTCATCCTCATCATCAATACTCTTGTCCAAGTATATTGATGGGATTGTTGGTCCAATTGTCAATAACGGGCAAACTTTTGGCATTGTATCCACTACCTGAAGGAACAACAAAATATTTGTGGAGATTTGGACCCTTAATTTACATAACATAAAAACACAACAAGTTCAAATTATTTATCTCTAAATATTCATGATTCTGTTACCTTTACTGCTAAGAGTTTCAAATTTTAATCATTTACAATTCACAATTATTTGGGATGGAATTGATGAAATTAATTGGTTTGGGATGGAAATTGAAAGAGAATGAGATTTTACCAGAAACCGTAAAAGAAGTGCAAATAGTTTTAAAGTCCAATTATGCGGTACAAAATTGCCTACCTCACACTCCAGCTTGTAGAAAGTGTTGATGAGGATACAATCAGCCTTGTCCAAATTAGCAAACTGACTCTGGCAGAACAACAAATGTTGGCAAGTCTTGAAGCTCAAGCAGTAGTGGTAATCCCTCGATCAACACAGGGGTTGAAGAAACTGGCATCTTTAACGCTTCATGGTAGACATTGTAAAAGATGTGATCAACAGCACAAGCCTGTGTAAAAAAAGCAGAAAAAATAACCCGAAATCCTTTGCCACATCGAGAGCCCAAGCCAAGAAAGGCTCGTATATTACAGCATGGATAGGGCTTGAAGAGGTTTGGTATCTGTTGATGAGATCTGATAGGGTTTTTGGACCAACATCATGTAGGCTTGAAAGATAGGGTTCCCTGCTACCAGCTTGATTAAATCCATCATCATAGCCATCTGATATGGTATCGAGTTGAATGGGACCAATTGATGAGGATATGAATTTGGTGATTACGAAGGTGACTTTGAGCCCTTTGGAGAACAGACGTGGCTAGAGAATTGCAGCATGGGATTTATGTGGCCTGCGCCTGGCAATGGAACTACTAGTACATGGCTCCTATTGACCATCTTTTCCATCTCTCTCACCCTCTCCGTAGGGCTCATTGTTGATTCATTTCAATAGTGAAAAGAGTCTTTTGGAAGTGAGTGGATGGTTAGGAACTCTCCACGTTATCAACGATGACATATACTGCAGATTACAATACAGTGAATAGTAATCAAAAGAATATGAAAAAAAAATAAAAAAAATTGAAAGGGGTGAGATTAAAAAAGAATTCCAATTCTATAAATTATTAAAAATAAAAAAAATAATCAAAAAAATAAAAATTAAATATAAAGGATTAACAAATTGAAAAATTGTTCTAAAATATGTAGAGGACATGCTCGAAAACTTAGGAAGAAAGGGAGCACAAGGGGAAATATTATATCATGATCTTCAGGATTAACAATTGAAAGGAAGTAAGGGCCTTGGTTAAATATCAATAGGTTTATCACTAGGGAGATATGATATCATGATATCCTAGCATGATCTCTAAGTTCATAGGATATCCTAGCATGATCTTCAAGCTAATGGTGAGAGAATGAACCATAAGCTTGTCACATGGCATTAAGAACCAAAAGCTTGTCATTGGTAGAAATGTAATGAGCTTAAATGTTTTCATTAAAAAATTTCTTCCAGATAAAGTTATAATCCACTTCAACTAGATTGGAAGACAAGGAAAGGGCTCGAAAGTTATTAACCTATAGGCAAGCAAGGTGTTGTGTTGAGAGTGACATGGGATTCTTTAAGAAGCATATAAACCAATAAAGTTCTCTACCTATGAATGTCATTGCTTAGTGTCATAATCTAATTTTGAACCCTTTAAATTTATCTTATAAAAAAATGTGTATTTAAAAAAATCCAAAAAAATATATAATATAAAATCCAAAAATATTTTTGAGACACGAGAAGATAATCTTCAAGCTGCAAAAAATCAAAATACCAAAAAAACAACTAGATTATGATAGTTTTACAAGATATGATGGAAAAAGGAAGAAAATTAAGGTTAAAATTCAAACTTGACCAAAATTGGAAGGAAATATTCCAAACTTCTAACAAGTTTAATTGACTTATTTAAGGACTTAATTAAAGAAAAAATAAGTTTAAAAGTCTATTGGACAAAAATTGAAAGAATTAATTAAATTCAAGGACTTAATTAAACTTCTAATGGGTTTTGTAGATTTAATCAATGACTCAATAAAAAAAAAAAATCAAGTTTAAAGGTATAATTCGAATCAATTCACAAAGATTGTAATATTAGAGACAATTGAAATTTTAAAATGCTAAATTGGTGTAAATAGGGGCTTAATTAAAGAAATTTGAAATATAAATTTCAATTGAAGACCACATTGAAGAAATCTAAAATCAAGAACCACTTTGGCATCAACACATTTTATCAAAATTATCCAAAAATATTTAAAAAATAATTTAAAATAAAACAAATCAAATTAGGTATCGAGCATGTACATGCCTCTAATGTTGCGCGATATTGTCATCCCTTTCTTCTTTTTTTCTAGTTTTTTTTCCCCTCGCACACCGTTTTCAAAAGTTCACCATGATGGTGGATAAGAAATGTGGAAGAACATGGTTTGATTATATGGGCAAACATTGTTTGTTTCCTTTGTTTTGTTTGGGCCGTATTAATTCATGTTATGGGCTGAGTGTATATATTTTTGTTTACATGGGTTGCACATTTTATTTGGTTTTATATACAAAAAACAAAAAATCATTCCTTATATTTTTAATTATATATGGAAACGTCTCTCGAAAATAAAAATAAAAAATCATATTTTCATAAATAATAAAAATAAAAACAACATACAAGGCATGATTTAAGGTGTATTTGACACCCTGTTCCCTCAAATTTTGAAATTTTTTTTATTTTTTTACTTAAAATAAATTATTATTATTTTTTTTGGATCGTTTTGCTGATGTTAAAAATATTTTTTAAAAAATAAAAGAACTTCATTTTGATTCATTTCTAAATGAAAAATACTTTGAACCGCCACCGTTACCACAATCTCAAACACACCCTTAGCATCTTTAAATACAAAAATTCAAGAAAAATAGTTTTGTTGATATATTTGCAATCATTTTTAGATTTAATAACTAGTTTATGAAATATATTAGAACTTGGTTTGCATTTAAAAAAAATTATTTTGATTGTTTGAATATCAAGTATTACAAACTTATATGTAAGGATGTATTCCAGATATTAAAAGAAAATTAGAAAAGAAATGGACATTAGAATGGTTAAGATTTAACTTGATAGGATAAATATTTTTTTACTAATAAGAACTTTTTCTAAACCTTATAAACATACCAATGGTTAGAAATACAAAACAATAAACTAGTTTATATTAGACAAACAAACAATACAACTTACCTTAGGTAAGTTGTACTAGGAGCGATACATCCTCCTTATATACAATCAAATCCTTTATCTAGACCCTGAAATCAGTAAAGGTTTCTAGTAATCAAAATACTAAGTGGTGACTCCATTCTTTTTTTTTTTTTACTAATAAGAAATAAGAATTTCTTGTTCTTTTCTTCATCACCACAAAGATCTTGCTTCGACAGAAAGATCGTCGCAACGTCACATATGTGCAACACTTATTATTCTAGTTCAGTCTTGGAGCGTGCTACAACATCTTGCTTCTTAGTTGTACATGATATTTATTCGACTGTAAAGAGTGTTTGGTGTAATGTATGTTGCAGTCTAGAATCCCCTTTAAGTATCGAATAACTAGTTTAACAACAACAAGATGATTTGTACAAATTAAAAAATAGAAGAGAAAAATATTATTTAATAATTTAATACATATGAATTAAGTTAACTCATGTGGAGTTTATATAGCAAGACATATAAAGAAATAGAATAAAATAAATTATATAAAATGCTTGATCATCTCTTTTAATTAGATAATTGAAATATTTTTTTTATCCTTTTATTAATTAGGAAATGATCAAGAATATTTACCTAGATTATTTTCTTAACATGTCACAATTTCTTAATGCGCTCCCTCAAACTCATGATAATTTTACTTTTAATGCGTTTGATGTATATTAACATTATTTATATTGCCATTGTAACCTCATCTACTTGTCAAAATGATCACAATCGATAAACAATCTTATTTGGTCATTAAATAAAATTTTGGTTGAGGTTGTTATATATGCTTGCAACAATAAAAAAAGCAGAGGGAACAAAAATGTTCAATAAATCAAATTCCAAGTCAAACTTTCATGCTTGCTACTTGGATGTAACAATAAACAATGAATACCATAAAGGCATAATGATGGTTTTTATAACAATAACAATGAGAGTATTCAAACTATTTTAAATAATAGAGATTTTAAGGATGATGAATCAACAAATCATGAATTGATGTATCATTAAAAAAGATAATAAATAAAAAAATCATCTAGAGAATGAAGAGGATTGAAACAAGTTGTTTTAAAGTGGTTAAATAAACAACTTAAAATAACCTGAAATAAAAACAGAAGCTAATAATTAGAGCAATAACTTGCTTTGAAACCAAATTAAAACTAAGAAATGAATAGCATGGTTCAAATGGAACTCAACAATGTTATATTGATCCATATATATATATATATATATATATATATATACACACACACACACACACACCAAATGTAATAAAGAACAAAACAGACAGGACTGATAATAATAACAACAATAATTAAAGATTTAAACAGATAACAATAATAATAACATTAAAATAGAAAACAGATAACAATAATTAAAATAAATACTCAGTACGTGGCGTTGTTATACCTGAGAATGATCTAAAAGATCGGGTCACAGGTTTCCAGCCTATATACTGATTTTTTGAAATTAAAGAAATACAAACAGATTTCTGATGCGAATGAACAAGGCAAGACCAACAATGTCAGGATCCTTGATCAAACACAGAGCATACTTAATGTACATAAAATTTAACAAGAATATAAATAATGAAAATAGAATCTTACTTAAATTTTTAAATTAACACAAGAGATACTGGGTACAAAGGAGAATTGATATGGGTTACAGGTTATGAGTTACAATGGAGAATAAGGTTTTTCTGTCCAGGAAAATAATATTCTGTCTTCTGAAGCATTTGGAGTCCCCTTTTATAGACGAATTGGCATGGAAGAAGCCAAAATGCCTGGTGACAAAAAAGGAAGGTGCCCATGTGATGACGGAGAAGGAAGATGCCCATGTGGGGACGGAGAAGGAAGATGCCCATGTGGTGACGGAGAAGGAAGATGCTCATGTGGGGACGAAGAAGGAAGATGCCCATGTGGTGACAGGAGATGCCCATGTGGTGACAGGAAAGGAAGATTCCCATGTTTTTTATGGGACCTTCATCCGTTGTCTTGCTGCTACCGACACCGGTTTTGTAGTAACAGGTAATAAAAAAGAAAGCCTAAAACAAACAGGCTTAAAATAAAAAGTGACTCAAAACAGGTGAGTCTAAAACAGGGCTCTTGAACAGATGAGCCTAATTTTTTTTTTTTCGCCTGATAGGTGGTAATATACCAAAACAGTCATCTTCATTATCATTTCCAAGGGAAATGGCAGGAGATGTCGATCCAGATGAGCTGGATTGGGACAAGACCGTGTTCGGGTCTTGGCTTTGTATAATGCTTTGGACTATTTGTAGGTATTCTTCCTCAGTTCTAGCAGAGGCAAGGAGAGCTGCCGTTTGAGCCTTTCTGGCTAGAAACTTTGATTGGGGATGATGATCAATGATGGGAGCTGTTTGATGTTTTTGTAACCATTCCGTAACTGCTAATTTGGAACTTTTGGATTCAGCTGCAAAAGAATCCCACCATTTGATTTTGAACTTGCGAACCAAAACTGGATGTCCGTTTTGTAAATTATAATCATAGAACCATGAACATACCCACGGCACAAAAAATTTTGTACAGAAAATGAGTAGGGAAGGGAACTTCCTTTCAGAAGGGGCTGGTTGGAAGTTGTTTTTGAAATGGAGGTAGCCATTTTCAACCAAAGGATGGTCTTTAAGGTAATCAACATGACAACCATAGTAGTCCCACCATTGGAGGAACCAGAGGGGGAGGTTTGTAGTATCCATGTCATTATGGAAGTAGAAAAGCCAAGAATGACTATGGTTTGGATTTTGTAGGAGGAAGGCATTGAACCATGCATGTTGGTAATCCCAGTATGTATAGGAGGTATTAAAGTCCTGGGGGTTTGTTCGGAAGTGTATGGGGAAGGAAAGAGGTTGATGTAAGGGTTGTCCCTAATCTTTAGGGTGAAGGATTTTGTGAATGATACATGTAGAATATGCTGGTTCAATGTGATCGGAATGAAGTTTGAAGTGTTTGAATTTGACAGAATTAGTAATCTCAAGTATTGCGGCATAATAGGACTGTGGTTTGGCTAGAGTCCAGGGTTTGTAGTACCAATTTGGAGGGAAAATTTTTGAAGCAGCAATGGAAGGATTTTCATGATAAAATCCTTCTTCCATAGTTAAAATATTTTGAAAAGTAGTTTTGAAAATATATTTGGATTTGGTTTTTGGAAAACTGGTTTGTTGTAAAGAAAGGAGGGGTTTTGAAGTGGAAATGCCTCCTTGATGTTTTGAAAGTGGTTTAGAAATACTACCTGTTTGAGAGACAGAATCACCAGAGGTCTGTTGAGAAACTTTTTGTAGTGCCAGGAGTAATTCTGGCGATTTGGAAATGGTGTCGACCCAATGCTGGACGGCGTCTGTTTGGTCCTGTTGGGGTTTTGAAGTTTCTTCTTCTTCAATAACTGCCTCATACCAAGATTTGACTGGTTTAGCAGCTAAGATAGCGGAAGACATGAGTTTTGTAGAAGGTTTTGGGCTCTCTGGTTTTGTAGGCTGGGTTTGAGGGGCTTTCCCCTTGTATTTGGCCTTTGCTTTCGGAGGCATCAAGACCTGTTTTGAAGGAATTCTCGGGTTAGGAAATCTGGAATGGAATTTGAATCTCCTTTAATGTACACAATATCAAAGTCAAAAATACTTAAAATAGCTTGCCATCGGGCAAAAATTTGTTTTGAATCAAGATTTTGGACATCTTTTTGCAGAACTTCTTTTGCGGATTTACAATCAACACGTAGAAGAAATTTTTGATTTAGTAAATCACTTTGAAATTTTGTAATACAGAGAACAATTGAAAGGATCTTCTTTTTGATAGTAGAGTAATTTTTCTGGCAATCATTCCAGTGGGCGGATGTGTATTGGAGGATCTGTTCTTTGTTATCTTGAACCTGTTTGAGAATTCCACCATATCCTAAGTCAGAAGCATCAGTCTCAACTATCTTAGGAGCTAACGGGTTAGCTAGATGGAGGAGGGGAATAGTTTGGACCTGTTGCTTAATCTGTTTTACGAGGTTGGTATGAAGGTCGGACCAAGGAATGGGGTTTGTTTTTAACCTATCATGTAAGGGTTTTGCTAGACGGCTAATATTGGGGTAGTAGTCTAAAACATAATTAAGACTGCCTAAAAACCTTTGCAATTGGGTTTTATCAGTGATCTTATCAGGAAATTTGTTTGTAAAGGTAAGGGACCTCTCTATTGGTGTTACAATACCTTGGCAAATATAATGGCCTAGGAATCGGACACGAGTTTGAAAGAGAGAAATTTTAGTCTTAGAAACAACTAGACCATTTTGTTTGGCAGTATGAAAGAAAATATGTAAATGTTTGAAATGTTGATCAATGGAATGTGAAAAAATAAGCACATCGTCAATGTAAACAATGCAGAATTTTGAATGTGCATTAAAAATGTCATTCATGATGCGCTGAAATTCAGATGAAGCATTTTTTAGACCAAAGGGCATGACATTCCATTCATATTGACCAAAGGGAACAGTAAAAGCAGTTTTGTATCTATCTTTTAGATCATTCTCAGGTATAACAACGCCACGTACTGAGTATTTATTTTAATTATTGTTATCTGTTTTCTATTTTAATGTTATTATTATTGTTATCTGTTTAAATCTTTAATTATTGCTGTTATTATTATCAGTCCTGTCTGTTTTGTTCTTTATTACATTTGGTATCAGAGCAACTGAAAGGTGTAAGTCCCGCTTGAGTCTTTATTACATTTGGTATTAGAGCCTATTGGGGTCCAGGTAGGAAGACAAATTAGATAATAGGTGAGTGCAACTGAATGGTGTAAGTCCCGCTTGAGTCTTTAGGGCAATAAATCCATATAACCTGCAGCCTGTTTCCTAGTTTATCTTTCTTCTCTTCTCTATGGATTCTGTTTTTCATAGGACTACTTCTATTTCAGCTTCCTCCACCTCTGAATCTTCTGAAAGTAGAAAAATTGTGCAAAGTGAAGAAATAACTATTGAAGATTTTACAAAAAGCATTGATGATTGGAAAATCCCAAAAATTTCTCAAACTCAGATTTATCAAAAATCCAAGTATGATATTTTTAAAACAGATTTTACTATCAAAACTGAGGAACGAGATATTCAGCTTACAAAACCTTTTGAAACCATCCAACTCCTTTCTCACAAGTCCTTACAAAAACATCTAGCCAGAAACTACAAATATATTCATGTTGGTCTTGTCCAAGTCGGAATAAAACCTCTCACCAAAGAAGGTCTAAACACCTCCATCCTCGCTGTCCTAAGGGATGCTCGATTTCAAAACTTCCAGGACTCTCTCCTTAGTTCTATTGAGTCTAGCCTTTGTAGTGGCCCCGTATCTTTTGATTGTTATCCAAACATAACCATATCCCTCAAAGACAAAAATATCCTACAGAGTATGATATTACAAATAAAAACCCATAATTATAACATGCTCGAAGGATCTATCCCTGTTGCTCTCATATTTAAAATTCACTACAAAGCCATGTTCTCAGCTTTTTCCAGCAAACACAAATTCCAATCTCAAAAGGGAGAAACACTCCTCCTACAAACCGATTTATCCCGCTCAAACACTGTTGTTCCAAAAGCCATCCAATGGAAAGACATATCCCTTCCAGAAGATTGGGTCCTTGAAGGTGCAGCACCACCAGAAAAACCTCAACCACCTCAACCCATTGTTGAAATCAAAAACATTACCCAATACACAGATGGCAAAGTCAAACTATCTTTCCATCGTCACTCTACAAGTTCCAGATTCTCAGAAGCCTCATCTTCTTCAAGTACAATAGATTTGGGAAGAATTTCCAAAATCCCTTCTGTTATTAATATCCCTTACCACCAAACCTCTCCAAGAAAATCTACATCCGATATCCCTTCTACTAGCTTCCAAAATGCCTGGTGACAAAAAAGGAAGGTGCCCATGTGATGACGGAGAAGGAAGATGCCCATGTGGGGACGAAGAAGGAAGTGCAAAATGATGATATAAAACCTTGATAAACATGCACTTTTAAGTACTAATCACACCCCCCAACCAGCTTATTACTAGTCCCTAGTAATCTAAAGCGTTAAAATAGAGAAACAATTTGCAAGTTCCACAAAGCAAGGCATTCATCATTCAACTTCCATTAATCTATCCAGATAAACAAACTCTCATTAAATTTATATTCCTGCTTCATACTTCGTAAACAAGATATTAATAAACCTTCTTTTTGTGTGCTCAATGAAAACATAGATGATGGGGCTTTTGTTGGAAGAAAACAATATTATGTTCAAATGTTTAAGGTGAACTTCCTTGGGTTGGGATTTTTTTTCTTCTTTTTTTTTTTTTTTTTTTTCTCTTTTTTTTTTCTTTTTATTTTCTTTTTATTTATATACACATACAACTTAAAACACAATGTATCTTTAACCCATGTAACGAGTTTTAGGCTAATGACTCCAGACCAGTTGGTCTTAGGGCATTAGGTGTTGAGACACCCCTACGAGCTTAACAACTCGGGTTGCAGATACTGATACGTAGATAGTGCAATGTTTGATTCCCTTAAGCTTTTCTCCTTAACCCATGTAACAAGCTTTGGGCCAATAGCTCCCAAGTCAGTTGACTTTAGGGTATTAGGTGTTAAAAACACCCCTTCGGGCTTAATTGCTTAGGTTAGGGAGGCTACGAAACCAAACTTATCCACGTTTTATTATCATCAATACTATCTTTTTTTTTCTTTTTTTTTCTTTTGCAAATTATATACTATCCTTTTCCCTTAGTTGTTACCTTCAACAAAAGAACATAATTAATGTAATAATCCAATGTGCAACCCACAATCATATGTTAAAGTGTGTGTGTGAAAATGAAGGTTTAATAATACTTGTTAAATGAGTATATGAGCAGAATCAAGTGATAACAATGTGAGAGTTTGTAAACCTGAATATTTCAAGAAGTATTATGATAGACCTTGGTAATGAAACTTACTAAGATGCGTCTCTAGAGTCAATAAAATTGATTCCATACTCTGCCATCCTAATAACAATTTTGTCAAATGGTTTTAATAATAGCAAAAACAGTTAGCAAGTTAGTATTTTTTTTTTTTTTAAACTACTACCCTCTCCCCCCAACCAAAACGAGACATTGTCCTCAATGTTCGAAGGTAGAAAGATAGAGTATAGAAGACATCACCTGAAACAGCGAACAATGACAAACCTGAAATACACTTAAACAAACATAAGAAGTAACAAAACAAAATAATATGCTATTAATAAAACCAAAAGACATAAGGTTTCACAGATGAAGGCTCAAATCTAATCTAAGCTTTTTACTTTATTTTGACAAAGCATGTATGTACAGGTAGTTGTGATTGTGGCTCACATCTTCCCTTGGTTTTACGTCCAAGAACGGCTTAAACGCCCTCTATGGGTCGGGGATAGGCTTCCCATCCAGTTTTCTTAAAAACTGGCAAACAGGGTCTTTTTTTAGTCAGATTCCCAAGACTAAGTCGATCATGTTCTTTATGGAATTGTGGCCAATAAATCATGAATTACACGATGCACATCTCCACTAGGATGCGTCTCAAGGGTCAATAAAAGATTATCTAAAGACCCCTTACTCAGGCCATCCTTAATGAATTGTATTTTTATCTTCACGGTTTACAGATACCATTCCTAAAGAACGACATGTCGCATTACAAGTCCATCTGGCACATCGATGACAGACTTTCAGTCGTTTTGCACGACGTTCTTTGCAAAAGTGCTTTTACCTGTTCCCAGGCATGTGTAAAAATGAAAGAATTGGAGGACTCACCTGATAATCGGACCTTTGCTTCAATTAGCCAGCGAATATCTTCAGGAATTCCATGATTCATTAACAACCTCAATCTTGCACACCTAGCACGGTAAATTTTTATTAATCGCATGTGGAGGCAAAGCGGGAAAATACCTTTTTCAACTTTTCAAGAGTGGTGTCCATTTTTCAAAAAGAGAATTGGAGAAGAGATTCAAAGAAGGGAGAAAGAGCGAAGAATTGTACAAATATATACAGATATCAGTTATTTGGGAAACTGAAAGAACCGACTTAAGAGTCACGGAGTACCGTTATCCGCCATTTTGACCGGGTGAGAGACTAGCAAAACAAAAGTCACACTAAAAAGCAACAAAAAAAATGTGAGAAAAACAAAATAATCAACCTTTATCAATAAGATTATTCAAACCAATGGATTCATTTTCACTAGGAAACTCATCAAAGTAAGCTTTTAAACGATGTTCATTTACCTTCAAAACATTGTCATTCTTTGGATTCTCAATATCAAGGGCCCCATAAGGATACACATGTTTCAAAATAAATGGACCGCTCCATCTTGATCTTAGTTTTTCAGGAAATAAATGGAGTTGAGAATTATATAAAGCAAAACGTTTTGACCAGTATCAACTTTTTGACAATTTTACAAGTTTTGCAGAATGCATGTGTGTCCTTGAACATGGTGGGCCAATAAAATCCATTTTTGTAAGATTTTTTGCAGTCGTCTCTCTTTGATGAGAATTGACTCCCACATGCTTCAGAATGACAAAGTTTAATGACATTACTTACCTCATTGTCGGGAATGCATTTTTTGAAATATTTGATTAGGACAATTTTTGAATAAGTAAGGGTCATCTAAGTAAAAGTTCTTCACTTCATTCAAAAACTTTCCTTTTGTCTTCGGTACTCCAGTGAGCTGGCGAATCTCCTGTTTGCAAGAAAATTGATATTTTTAGCAAACCAAGGCATTGAACTGAGAGAAAGTAAGGATTCTTCAGGAAAGTAATCATCGATTGGTGTGATGTCAGATATCAAATCTGTTGTCACTCCTTGACAAAAGATCGGCATCAATATTTTCGGTGCCTTTTTCATCCGTGATTTCTTCCTGAGAATAAATCATTTGCAAATCTTCATATTCATCCAACTCAATTTTACTCAAAGTAGATTCAAGTTGATCATGAACTAATTCTTCAATATGATCTACTTCTTGTAAATCATTATCATCTCCAGGCTGCTTGCAAACGTTGAAAATATTCATCTCTAATGTCATGTTTCCAAAAGATAACTTCATGAGTCCATTCCTACAATTAATCAATGCATTAGAAGTTGCAAGAAACGGACGTCCTAAAATAATAGGAAATGAATTACATGCTTCAACAGGTTGCATGTCCAAGACAATAAAATCCACAGGATAAATGAATTTTATCGACTTGTACTAACACATCTTCAATTATTCCTCTAGGCACTTTTACAGATCTATCGGCCGAGTAAAAGAGTTTACAGAAGTTGGTTTTAACTCACCTAGATTGAGACTTTGAAAAACTGAATATGGAAGTAAATTTCACACTAGCTCCAAGATCAAGTAAGGCTCTTTCAATTTTATGTTCTCCAATAAAGCAAGAAATTGTAGGACAACCCAGGGTCTTTATATTTCAAAGCATTATTGTTCTGAAGAATGGCACTTACTTGTTCGGCTAAAAATGCTTTTCTTTTTCACATTCAATTTTTCTCTTCACAGTGCACAGATCTTTCAAAAATTTAGCATAGGAAGGAACCTGTTTAATAGCATCCAACAAAGGTATATTGATCCTTACCTGTTTGAAAATTTCAAAGATTTCAGAGTTGTGACTAACTTTCCTTTGTTTGATCATGGGCATGAGGAAATGGAAGTGCTGGCGGGGAATCAGCCTTTTCTTTGCAATGTTCAGGTTTCAACCCCTTCCTTACCCTCAGAGATAGACTCATCATCTTTCTCACAAGGTTCAAGAATAGGTTTTTCAATAACCTTACCACTACGAAGAGTGATGACTGAATTTGACTTGATCCATGTGTTGGCTTCCAGAACTACTTGCATTTGCATTGTATTGCCCCTTTGGATTTTGCTGTGGTTGAGAAGGAAAACTTACCTTTCTCTTGGAAACTGAGAGCAGATGTTAATTTTGCAAGAGCATCTTTAAAATCGGTCATGCTTTGAGCAAGTTGAGTGTTGATTGTCTCCTGCTTTTCAATGAATGCATGCAATGTTTCCTCAAGATTTCTTCTAGGAGGTGGAGCATAAGGAGGTGCATATCATGAGAATTTTGGAAATTATGGTGTGCTTGAAATGGTGGATGTGAAGTTTGTGCATTGTTGCTATCACTCTTCCAACTAAAATTTGGGTGATTTCTCCAACCAGGGTTATATGTTTTGTGAGTATGGGTTATGGTTGGGTCTTTGGAAACTGTTTAAAGCATGGGCTTGTTCATGGAGGCATTCCTTGAAAGAAGGCAAAGTTGGACAATCATTGGTTGCATGCTCATTTGTTTCACAGATTTTGACACACAATGTCTTGAACAGATTTTAATTGACCACTCTTTTTTAAATTCTAGTGCCTCGACTTTTCTAGCTAAAGATGCAAACTTGGCTTGGAGGTCATGATCTTCCCTAAGGTTGTGCATACCCCCACTAGATGTATGAGGTTGAGTTTTACCTGGTGCCTCATAAGTACCTGTGGTGTCCCAATTTTGAGCATTTTCAGCTAGCAAGTCTAGGTACTCCATTGCTTCATTAGGGTCTTTATCTTCAAAAGTTCCATTGCACATGCAATTCAACCATTTGCCTATCTCTAGGTGTTAAACCCTCATAAAAATGTGAAACCAATCTCCATGTTTCAAAACCATGATGTGGGCAAGTATTAAGCAAATCTCGATACCTATCCCAACATTGGTAAAATGTTTCTCCTGGCTTTTGAGTGAAAGTGATGATTTGTCTTTTGAAAGAGTTTGTTCTATGAGATAGAAAAAACTTCTTTAAAAATTGTTGTTGCATATCATCCCAAGCATGAATGGATCCTGGTCCCAAATTTTGTAGCCATGTTTTAGCTTTATCTTTTAATGAAAAAGGAAAAAGCTTTAATCGAATGGTGTTCATGCTACAATTTGAGTCATTATAGGTATTACAGACCTCCTTAAATTCCCTTAAATGCAAGTATGGATTTTCTAAGTCTAAGCCATGAAAAGATGGTAAAAGTTGAATAATGCTTGGCTTAAAATTAAAATGAGATGCATCAGGAGGGAAAACTATGCATGAGGGTGCACTTGTTCTTGTGGGATTCATGTGGTCTCTAAGTGTTCTCATACGGTTATTCTCATTATTCTCATTATGAAGCGATTGATTATCTTCTTCGGCCATATTTTCTGAAAATGATGAACATACCCTACAAAGTCGACCACTTAATGTACGTGACCAAACTCTCATGCACGTGTAAGAAAATAAAAGGAAGAAAAGAAAATAAAAGAAAAAGAAACAAAAGAAAACAAAAGAAACAAAAGTTAAATAAAATGAAAAGTGAAAAGATAAAATAAAATAAATATTATAATTTATACAAGAATTTACCTCCCCGGCAACGGCGCCAAAAACTTGACACGAGCAAAAGCTTGATGTCTTTTCCCAAGTGCAGGAGTGTCGAAGTAATAAATAACCCCGGCAAGACCGGGGTCGAACCACAGAGAGGTTAATTGTATAAATTATAAATAACAAGACAACAAAACAACAACAACAATAACAATAACAACAATAACACTCAGTACGTGGCGTTGTTACACCTGAGAATGATCCAAAAGATCGGGTCACAGGTTTCCAGCCTATATACTAAGTTTATGAAAAGATCAAGAGGATATATTCAGAATGTAAATAATAATATAATAATTTAATAACAATAATAACAATAATAAAAGGCAGAAGATGAAGAAATTAATGAGAACTTTGAGATGAAAGATTAACGTAAGGATTAAACAATGATAAAAACAAATGTCAAGGTTAGAGGATCCACTAATGGTACTTCAAAACAAGTATAATATAAACTCTTTTTACTCAAATTGGAAACCACACATAAAAGGAGGTTTCCATTCAGGATTATAAATTGTTAACATGATTACATTAGTTATTCTTATTCGAATAAAGCTAATACTTGTAAATGTTGGCAGGCATTCATGATTATAACTTATGTTAACAAACAAATCAAGTCCCTTTCATAGCTCAGGTGTCGGTTATACATACAGTATGGGCTATGAAAGTACCAAGTATTTGTTGTACCAAGTGTTATACAACATAAATCTAGATTAACCATTTAACAAGCAAAGTATTAAAAGTGAACAAGATAACAAATATAAAACATGTTTAGTATCCAACGTTTAAGGCCCATGTTAAGTTTATATTTAATACTTATTCTTACACCATTAGTGTACCCTTTTCACCCTTGACATAATTAACTTAACTAAACATAATGAAAGAAAGAAACATAAATAAACAAGATAAGAACATAAATGAGAAAGAAGTTAACTAAGTAAAAGAAAGGAAATGAAGTGCATAAACTTGATATTAATGAAAGCAAGACATAAGCAATAATCAAAGAGAGAAAGCAAAAGCATGATCTTGATCTGGAAACCAAGATGCCTCAATACATTGGTAAGTGCCTCCTTTTATAGGCCAAAATTTTTGGAACTATTGATTTGTTGACTAATTGATGAGTGGGTGGCCACATCTTAGACTAGATAACAATCCTTATCTTCTTGTCTAATCAAGACGTCATTGTTAACATCATAATTTTTTCCCAGAATCCTCAGGAATGTTCTAGGAAATTGTCTCAGCTTTCCAAAAAAAAAAAAAGATGAGGTCATTTGGACTTCTAGAACTCAAGATATGGGCTGAACACTAAATAGTTGTCTGGGCTGCAGGACAGCTTCGTACTTCTTCGTTGTTCCTATATTTTGGACTTGAAAACGGCCTTCTTAGATCTTGGTGTCCAAATAAAAGTTGTAGGCCTATGTTTTTACCTTTCCATCCATAATAAAATGGACCTAAATCCGAGATCTAGAGCTCCAGATATGATCCAATTACCGAGCACTGTTCCGGTTTGGACTGCACTGACATCTCTTTTGGTATCTAAGTTTGGCCATCTCTTATGTCCATTTAACTTATCAATGCTTAAACTCATCAATCAATCCTTTTATTTATGTTGATGTCCTGGCATTTAAAATGAACATTTACCATAAAATTAAGCGTATCTTATAATATCAAACTACTGTTATTATAAAACATACTTTAAGTTAAGGAGTTATTGATACTTCAAGTGCAAAATGAATGATATAAAACCTTGAATAAACATTGCACTTTTTTAAGTACTAATCAATGCCACATGTGGTATCAGAGCCTATTGGGGGTCCAGGTAGGAAGACATATTAGATAATAGGTGAGTGCAAACTGAATGTGTAAGTCCCGCTTGAGTCTTTAGGGCAATAAATCCTATAAAACCTGCAGCCTGTTTCCTAGTTTATCTTTCTTCTCTTCTCTATGGATTCTGTTTTTCATAGGACTACTTCTATTTCAGCTTCCTCCACTCTCTGAATCTTCTGAAAGTAGAAAAATTGTGCAAAGTGAAGAAAATAACTATTGAAAGATTTTACAAAAAGGCATTGATCTTGATTGGAAACAATCCCAAAACATTTCTCAAACTCAGATTTATCAAAAATCCAAGTATGATATTTTTAAAACAGATTTTTACTATCAAAACACCGTGAGGAACGAGATATTCAGCAGCTTACACCACAAACCTTTTGAAACCCATCCAACTCCTTTCTCGACAAGTCCCCGTTACAAAACACCATCTAGCCTCACCTGAAACTATAACATGCAACTATATTCATGTTGGTCTTGTCCAAGTCGGAATAAAAACCTCTACAACGAAGAAGACAAGTCTAACACACGGACTCCATCCTCGCTGTAAACCTAAGGGATGCTCGATTTCAAAAACTTCCCAGGACTCTCTCTCCCTCTTAGTTCTTCTATGGAGTCCTAGCCTTCTGCAGTGGCCCCCGTACCAATCTTTTGATTGTTATTCCAACCTCACATAACCATACCCCCTATTTGGAAACCTCACCAGTGGATATTTTTGTCTTTGAGGCCCGATATGGTTCCTATGGTTTGGATAAACAATCAAAAAGATACCGGGGCCACTGCAAAGGCTAGACTCCATAGAACTAAGGAGAGAGTCCTGGAAGTTTTTGAAATCGAGCATCCCCTTAGCCGACAGCGAGGATGGAGGTGCGCTTCTTATTAGACCTTCTTTCGTGAGAGGTTTTATTCCCGACTTAGATCAAGACCAACATGAATAATATTTTGTAGTTTCTGGCTAGATGTTTTTGTAAGGACTTGTGAGAAAGGAGTTGGATGGCCCTTTCAAAAGGTTTTGTAAAGCTGAATATCTCGTTCCTCAGTTTTGATAGTAAAATCTGTTTTATAAAAATATCATACTTGGATTTTGATTAAATCTGAGTTTTAGAAATTTTTGGGATTTTCCAATCATCAATGCTTTTTGTAAAATCTTCAATCAGTTATTTCTTCACTTTGCACAATTTTTCTACTTTCAGAAATTCAGACGAGTGAGAGGAAGCTGAAATAGAATAGTAGTCCTATGAAAAAACAGCAATCCAGAGGAGAAGAGAGGAGGAAAGAATAAACTAGGGAAACAGCTGCAGCTTGATTATGGATTTTATTGCCCTACAAGACTCAAAGCGGACTTAACACGCATTCAGGTTCTGCCTACCTCCACCATTATGTCATCCTAATACGTCTTTCCAATCACTCAGAGACCCACCATACTAGGCCCTCTGGATCCAAACCCAACCATGACCGGCATCTTCCCTTCCTCGTCTCCCACGAAATGGGCATCTTCCTTCTCCGTCATCACATGGGCCACCCTTCCTTTTTGTCATCCAGGGCATTTTGGAAGCTAGTAGAAGGGATATCGATGTAGATTTTCTTTGGTGAGGTTTTGATTGTAAGGTTATTAAACAAGAAGGCGATTTGGAAATTCCTTCCCAAATACCTATTGTTACCCTTGAAGAAGAAAGATGAGGCTTCTGAGAATCTGGAACCTTGATAGAGTCTTGACGATGAAAGATAGTTTAGACCTTGCCCATCTGTGATTCCGAAGGTTAATGTTTTTGATTTCAACACTTGGGTTTGAGGTGTTGAGGTTTTTCTGGTTGGTGCTGCCCACCTTCAAGGACCCAATTTCTGGAAGGGATAATGTTCTTTCCATTGGATGGCTTTGGGGAACAACAGTGTGTTTTGAGCCGGAATAAATCGGGTTTTAGGAGGAGTAGTTTCTCCCTTTTGAGCATGGAATTTAGTGGTTTCTGGAAAAAAGCTGAGAACATGGGCCTCTTCTGTAGTGAATTTATAAATATGAGAAGCAAAGCAGGATAGATCCTTCGAGCATGTTATAATTCATGAGGTTTTTAATTTGTACATATCATACTCTGATAGGAATTTTTGTCTTTGAGGGATATGGTTATGTTTGGATAACCAATCAAAAGATACGGGGCCACTACAAAGGCTAGACTCAATAGAACAAGGAGAGGAGTCCTGGAAGTTTTTGAAATCCGCCAGCATTTCCTTAGGACATTCCCGAGGATGGAGGTGTTTAGGACCTTCTTTGGGGTGAGAGGTTTATTATTCCGACTTGGACAAAGACCAACATGGATATATTTTGTAGTCTTCTGGCAGATGTTTTGTAAGACTTGGTGAGAAGAGGGAGTTGCTGCGTTTCACCAAACGTGTCACGACTACTCTGATAAGCATGAATATCATCCCTGATATCCCTCAGTTTCTTGAACAAGCGTACTTATCTAGCTCTCTCTTTTAAAAATATGACCATACCCTCACTTGCGATTTTTTGCAGTGGGCTTCCTGAGAAAGTGGCTCAGTCAGTCACTCCTGAAAACGCGGCCCTCTGGCATGCACTGCGTCCCACTCTAAGTGAGATCAAGATCCCCCAACCTTAGTGCGGCCCAGTTCCACACCTACAACCATAGCACCAGCCTGATGCACATTATTCTAAACCCACACGGGGATACTACTCCTCACTGTAACATCTCAGCCCAGACACTGCACAATAGCCGCCATCAATGCCAACACGCCCTGATAAATCTGATCTTTTGACGGAATTTGTTGGGATTTTCCAATCATCAACTGCTTTCCTTGTACAAAATCGGTTCAATAGTTCATTCTCTTCCACTCTTGGCACACAAATTTTCTACTTTCCAGAAGATTCAGAGGTGGAGGAAGCTGAAATAGAAGTAGTTCCTACTGCAACAACAGGAATCCATACGACGAGAGAAGAAAATAAAACTAGGAAACAGGCTGCCAGGTCTATATGATTCTATTGCCCTAAAGACCTCAAGCGAGGACTTACACCATTCAGTGCATCACCTCATTATCAATCCTGTCTTCCACCCGGACCCCAATAGGGCTCTGATACCAAATGTAAATAAAGACTCACACGCGGGAACTTACACCTTTCAGCCTGCCTCTGATACCAAATGTAATAAAGAACAAAACAGACAGGACTTGATAACTAACATCAACAACAAACTTACATTAAAGATTTAAACAGGCATAACCAATAATAATAACATTAAAATAGAAAGAAACAGATAACAATAAATTAAAATAAATACCATAAGTACGTGGCGTTGTATATACCTAGAATGATCTACAAAGCATAGATAACAAAACTGCCTTTTTACTGTTCCCTTTGGTCCCCAATATGAAATGGAATGTCATGCCTTTGCTCCTAAAAAAAATTGCTCCGATCTGAATCTAGCGCCATCAATCGGACACTGACACTTTCTAAATGCCTCACCATGTCACACACCAATTCTGCATTGTTTAACATTGACGTCTGTCGCTGTTTTTTCACACTTAATCCGATTGATCAACATTCATCAACTACACTTTTTACAATATAATTTCTTTCATTCCACTGCCCAAACAAAAGGTCTGATGTGGTGTGTGGGCGTAGAATCTGAAGTCACTGGTCTGCTGCTATTTCAAACCTGCCGCTGGTGCCGGATGTTCGCTAGCCATGTATATTTGCCAAGTATGTAGACACCAATAAGAGAGGTTCTCTTACCCCTTCTAACAACACAATTTCTCCTTAGATAAAGATCACACCTGCAACATAAATACCCCAATCTGCTAAAGGTTTGTTATAGGCCACAGTCCTTAATTACTGTCCTCTAGGACTACTAATCCCCAAACTTACTTCAGCCGTTCTCCAGCAAAAACCCTTAACCATGATAGAGTTAAAAAACAAACCCCATTCCTTGAGTATCCGACCTTCCATACCAACTCTTAAAACACATTACAGCAACAGGTCCAAACCATTCCCCATCCTCCAATCCTAGCTTAAACCCAAAGTTAGCTCCTAAGATAGTTGAGAACCTGATGCTTCCTGACTTAGATAATGTCGGAATTGCTCAAAACAGTTCCAAGATAACAAAGAACTCAGCATCCCTTCCAAATACACATCGCCCACTTGGGAATGATGCCAGAAAAAATTACACCTCACTCTCTACTCATCAAAAAGAAGATCCTCTTCAATTGTTCTCTGTATTTAACCAAAATTTCAATGTGATTTACTAAATTCCAAAAATTTCTCTACGTGTTGATTGAGCGTTAAATCCGCCAAAGAGATATTCATGCCAAAAAGATGTCCAAATTTGCTTCAAAACAAATTTTTCCCGATGGCAAGCTCATTCTAAGTATTTTTGACTATCATGATAATTCGGTACATTAAAGGAGATCAAATTCCACTTCCAGATTTCCTAACACCGAGAAAATTCCTTCAAAACACGTGTCTTGATCCTCTCGAAGACAAAGGCCAAAGACAAGGGGCGCAACAGCCCCTCAAAACCCAGCCTACAAAACCCAGAGATGCAAATACCCTTCTACAAAACTCATGTCTTCCGCTATCTTAGCTGCTAAACCCAGTCAATATCTTCGTTAGAGGCAGTTATTGAAGAAGAAGAAACTTCAAAACCCCAACAGGGACCAAACAGACGCCGTCCAGCATTGGGTGTCGACACCATTTCCAAATCGCCAGAATACTACCTGGCACTACAAAAAGTTTCTCAAGCAGACCTCTTGGTGATTCTGTCGTCTCAAACAGGTAGTATTTTCTAAACCACTTTCAAAACATCAAGGAGCATTTCCACTTCAAAACCCCTCCTTTCTTTACAACAAACCACGTTTTCCAAAAAACCAAATCCCAAATATATTTCAAAACTATTTTTCCAAATATTTAACTATGGAAGAAGGATTTTATCATGAAAATCCTTCCATTGCTGCTATCAAAAATTTTCCCTCCAAATTGGTACTACAAACCCTGGACATCTTAGCCAAACCACAGTCCTATATACCTGCCGCAATACTTGAGATTAATAATTCTGTCAAATTCAAACACTTCAAACTTCATTCCGATCAACTGAACCGCATATTCTACAGTGTATCATTCACACGAATCCTTCACCCTAAAGCATTGGGGACAACCCTTACATCAACCTCTTTCCTTCCCCATACACTTCCGAACAAACCCCCAGGGACTTTAATACCACCCTATACATACTGGGATTATCAACATGCATGGTTCAATGCCCTTCCTCCTACAAAATCCAAACCATAGTCATTCTTGGCTTTTCTACTTCCATAATGACATGGATACTACAAAACCTCCCCCTCTGGTTCCATCCAATGGTGGTGGGACTACTATGGGTTGTCATGTTGATTACCTTAAAGATCCCATCCTTTGGTTGAAAAATGGCTACCTCCATTTCAAAAAAACTTCCAACCAGCCCCTTCTGAAAGCGAAGTTTTCCCTTCCCTACTCATTTTCTGTACAAATTTTTTGTGCCGTGGGTATGTTCATGGTTCTATGATTATAATTTACAAAAACGGAAATCCAGTTTTTGGTTCGCAAGTTCAAAATCAAATGGTGGGATTCTTTTGCAGCTGAATCCAAAAGTTCCAAATTAGCAGTTACGGAATGGTTACAAAAATCACTCAAACAGCTCCCATCATTGATCAATACAGAGCCGTCCTCTCAATCAAGGTTTCTAGCCAGAGAAGCGCTCAAACGGCAGCTCTCCTTGCGTCTGCTAAGAACCGAGGAAAGAATACCTACAAATAGTCCAAAGCATTATAACAAAGCCAAGACCAAGACGAACACGGTCTATGTCCCAATCATGACAGCTCATCTGGATCGACATCTCCTGCCATTTCCCTTGGAAATTGATAATGAAGATGACTGTTTTTGGTATATTACACCTATCAGGCGAAAATAATAAAAAAAAAAAATTAGGCTCATCTGTTCAAGAGCCCTAATTTTAGACTCACCTGTTTTGAGAGTCACTTTCGATATAACCATTTAAGCCTGTTTGTTTTAGGCTTTTCTTTTTTTATTACCTGTTTACTACAAAACCGTGTCCCGGTAGCAGCAATCAGACAACGGATGAAGGTCCCCATAAAAAACATGGGCATCTCCTTATCCTTCCTGTCACCACATGGGCATCTCCTGTCACCACATGGGCATCTTCCTTCTTCGTCACCACACTGGCCATTCCCCTTCTTTCGTCCCCACATGAGCATCTTCCTTCTCCGTCACCACATGGGCATCTTCCTTCTCCGTCCCCACCATGGGCATCTTCCTTCTCCGTCATCACATGGGCACCTTCCTTTTTTTTGTCACCAGGAACATTTGGCTTCTTTCCATGCCAATTCGTTTATAAAAGGGGACTCCAAATGCTTCAGAAGACAGACATTATTTTTTCCTGGACAGAAAAACCTTATTCTCATTGTAACTCATAACCTGTAACCCATATCGATTCTCCTTTGTACCCAAGTATCTCTTGTGTTAATTTAAAAATTAGTAAGATTCTATTTTCATTATTTATATTCTTGTTAAATTTTATGTTGTTTAAAATTTATGTAACATTAAGTATCGCTCTGTGTTTGATCAAGGATCCTGACATTGTTGGTCTTGCCTTGTTCATTTCGCATCAGAAAATCTGTTTGTATTTCTTTAATTTTCAAAAAATCAGTTATATAGGCTGGAAAACCTGTGACCCGATCTTTTAGATCATTCTCAGGTATAACAACGCCACGTACTGAGTATTTATTTAATTATTGTTATCTGTTTTCTATTTTAATGTTATTATTATTGTTATCTGTTTATATATATATATATATCAAAAATTAAAATATAAGAGATGTTTATCTAATCATAGTGTGATCTTCAGGAGAATGTTATTTTAATCCTAGCATGATATTTTAGAATTATAGAATATACTACTTGCTTAGCATTATCTTCACAATCTTTAGCATGATGTTCGATTGTGAGATATCAAATCTTTAGCGTTGCAAGGTACTGTAGTCTTCTTCCATGCTTAAGTTGCTTGATTGTTGATCAAGTGGCGATCTTTTCTCATTGTTTGGTGAGGTTAAATGCTTGTCAATTAATCTTTGAATGGTGAGATATGCATGCATTCAAAATGAACATTTATCATAAAATTAAAGATATCTTATATTATCATACTTGTTGTTATAAAAACATACTTAAGTTAGAGAATTTAATGATACTTTAAATGTAATATGATAATTATAAAAATCTTAATGAAAATGCACTTTTAAGTACTAATCACCTCCTCTACCAAAAGCTACTGGTCTGGTTTAGTAGATGGACCCAACGCTATTGAGATTAGCTTCCAAGCCAAGCCCAAAACACTTCCAAAAAGGAGCCAAACAATGTTGGATCCTACTACTCAACAAGACGCAATAGTATTGGGTTTCTAGCTCAGCCAGATCCAAAAATACTTCAAAAGGAATGTGGGTCTAGCTGCCTAGTAAGACCCACGATCTTGAGTCTAGGTGGGGAGCTGGACTCAATATCCTTGGGTCTGGGTATGCACCCATACCCAATATAAATTATTATTTTATTATAAATATTATAAATTTTATTATTATTAATCATTATAAAAATTTTATTATTTGTATTATAAATTTTGTATATAATAAAAGCATTAATGTAAAAAATAGTATTATTGGTATTATAAATAATCATTATAATTAACAGTATTAAAATTAAAAAATATAGTATTATTCATGTTATAAATAATTATTATTTTTACTATAATTATAGTAATTACTATTAAAAATAGTAATTTTTAATGTTATAAAAATATGTAGAGCCTTGGGAGGCATTCCTCGCTATGTTTTTTGTCAAGAATTGCGGTGGGGCATTGCCCCTCTACTATGATTTTTGTCAAGAATTACAGCTGGAGGCATTGCCTCATCTTCTGTTAAAAGCTATGGGCTGGCTTGGTAGCTGGAGTCAACGCTCTTGGGTCTAGGCCAAAAACACTTCCAAACATAAGCCACTAGTGTTGGTTCTGCTTCCCAGCATGACCCAATAATGTTTGTTTGGCTAAATTAGACCCAAAATACT
Source organism: Populus alba (assembly GCF_005239225.2). NCBI lineage: Eukaryota > Viridiplantae > Streptophyta > Magnoliopsida > Malpighiales > Salicaceae > Populus > Populus alba. Next base: position 1,214,925 of record NC_133286.1, on the reverse strand, counting down.
TTAAAACGGGGTTGGGATCTGGCTGGTTAATAGGATCCAAATGTCCTTAGGTCTAGTTGTGCAGCCACATCTAAGGATATTATTATTTTGTATTATAATATTTTTATATTAAAATTAAAATTATAATTTTTAAAAATAGTATTATTCGGGTTATAAGTAAATATTATTTTTAGTATATTTAAAGGTATTAATATAACAAAAAATATTATTATTTGTGTAAATAAATAATATATTTGTATTATAATTAAAAGTTATTAATATAAAAAATAGTATTATTTGTGTTATAAAAATTAATTTTATTTTTATAATAATTAACAATATTAATAACAAATATTATTACTTTGTGTTATAAATAATAATATTTTTATTATAATTAATAGTATTAATATTAAAAAATAGTATTATATGTTGTTATAAATATCATTAAGAACTTAGGTCCAAATGAGTTTAATATTATTATTAATATTGTAAATATTATTATATGCCATTAATATTATTAATTGTAAAAAAAATTATTATTACAAAAAAACATAGAATTAATTTGAAATGTAAAATCAATTATTTTTTGTTGTTTGTTGTTGTTAACTTGGGTCAGACATTCCCTTCTCAGACCCAAGAAACTTGGGGCTGGAAAAGAGCTCATAACCTAAAGAGCTTGGGTGTAGCTAGAGCACAGACCCAAGTCTCTTGGGTCTTACATCACACCTGACCCAAAGACTTTTTGGTTTTTCTTCTGGACCCAATCTCTTAGGTCTTGCGTTAGGATCTAAGGCTAATAAGTCTTGTTTCAGGACCCAATGCTCTTGGGTCCAGCGTCAAGACTCAAGGCTAATGAATTTTGTGTTAGGACTCAATTTTCTTTGAGTCCGACATCAAGACCCAAGGCTAATGGGTCCTGCGTCAAAACCCAAAGTTCTTAGGTCTTAGGTTTCTAAATATAATTATTTGTATTATAAATATTATTGTTTTTATTATAATTAAAAAGTGTTAATATCAAAAATATTATTGTTTGTGTTATAAATATTATTATTTTTATTTAATAAATTAAAAATGTTAATTTAAAAAAATTTAGTATTATTTGGGTTCTAATTATTATTATTTTTAATCAATAATAATCCATTTTAGATTTCCACTAAGTTATTTTCCACAGGTGGATACAAGGTTTTTTTACATAAAAAAATAAATATTAATTATTCTACTTATACTTTGTCATGGACATAAAAAATAAAAATACAGATTTTTTAAACAGATTTTTTACATTAAAAAATTAATAATAGTAGATAAAAAAGCTGATATAATATATATATATAATATATATATATATAATTTGATAGTCCACGTTTATTATCAATTAACCTTCATTTTTATCCCTTCTGGATGGGAAAAAAAAAAAAAAAACCCTTTGCAGAAGTTTATAGTTTAATATCATTTTGACATTTGGTATCATCAATGTCGCAAAATAATAAGAAAATCAAACCCTAAGGGGTGATTTATTATTATGTTTTTGGAAAAATAAAAACATACATATATATTGGCAGCACTCTTTTGACACTTTTATATTTTTTTTTATCACTTAAAGAGAGAAGCATGTCTAGAATCGGGCGAGCTCTACACATGAGCTCTAAGGGCTCAACTTTAAGTGTAGGGTCTCTATGGAGAGACCATGCGTTTACAAATAATATGGTCCCAGCCGGGACATGGTATCCTCCAATGGTACAGTCGGAGGATGGAATGTGAGGTGGTATAAGCGGTGTCACCGGACATAAACGCAGATTCTCGGAGATGATGCTCTGAAGTTAATTTAGTTTTGCAAAATCCGACTCTTCTATCAAGCGGTCTCCAACTTGAGCGTCCAGTTCTGCTTTAGCTTTCCTTAGCACGTCTGGATGGTTGAGTAGATTGGCTAATGCCCATTCCATAGATGTAGCAACAGTCTCTGTTTTCCCCCAAGCAAACAACCACCTGCACAAAATATATAGTGAATTAAACTCAAGCCAGCTCCGACCCGAAAGCTAAGATGAGAAGGGTTTACCGGGTTGATACACAACCCAGAGCCCCAGAGTTTCACGTTGATGAATTATTTAATACGCTGACACAAAATTTGATGAAGCGGTTGAGAGAATAACAGGTGGCTTTAGGCATCATTTGTGGTTTTGTTTCCCTCTTTAGTGAGTGAAACTCTAAGAAATTGAAATGGGAGATGATACCAAAAATTGAGTGAATCAAAACAAAAACATCATTTTTCCTTAACAAGTTAAATGATTGAATCAACATAAAAAGGGTTAGGTTTGACTAACCAGAACTTGGCCTTTGATTATGTCATCAGTGTAGTATTCAGGCTGTTCTTCTTGCAAAGCGAGAAACCGGTTTATCATAGTGTTTCTGTCCCTGTCATCTCGATGCTCATCAACCAGTCCCTGTAAGAACACATCCATCTTCTTACTTAGTCTATCCAACTTCTTCAAGTGGCCTGTAATTGGTGGGAGATTACTGATCTTGCCTTGATTTCTTTTCTGGAGCAAGAAACTTGGTTTGAAAGACAAGAAACACAAAGCATGGAAGAAGAAGAGAGTAGCAAATGGTGAGGAGGGGGGGGGGTCTAAGGAATGTCTCAGAAATCAGTGTTGTTGGCTAGTATGAAGCAGAGGGATGCAAATACAGGGAATAAGATGGTTTATGAACTCCATCCTGTGATGACACTCACATCCTGTGATTATGATGGGAAAGTTACTCCTGAGGAGGTGGCAGCTGCTGCGATGTACTTGAAGGATACATCAGGCAAGGAAGGCATCCAAGAACTCATCAGCTGCTCCGATGTACTTGAAGGATGTATCATTTTGAATGTGTCTGCATGTTTCAACATTCATCACTTTCTTCTTATTAGAGGATTAATGCATTTGTTCTCTTGAGCTCAGCTCCTACATGCAAACTGGTTTTGGTTCTAAGAAGCCACATCTTATTTTGCTGAATTATAGAAGACATCTTATCATCTTTCCTCTTTTTACCATGCCACATGAAAAAATATTTCTTCGCCGCTAAAGCAAACAAGTCATACCTCTTATCGTCCTCCAGCTGCTTGTCCAAGTAAAATGATGGGATCATTGGTCCTATTGGCTTTATTGACCTTTGGCTTGCCAACCAGTTTACCGCCTGATGGAAATCAACAAAATTTTGAGTGCCACTGAAGTAAAAGGAGCATACTTTGAAATATGGTATCGTCTTGTGAGCAAAGAAAAGAGATTGTAGGTAGGAATTTGAAGCATTGCTGCTCTCGTTTATGTTGCTTTGTTTATCAATCAATTGTTGACTGCTTGCTTGTTTGATCGCACTTATTTTCAAGTATTATTTGTCATAATACTTGAAAACTTGGTGGACTTTTGTTGAAACTCAAGGCAACTGCTGAGCCACTTTATGTGAGGTTTGCTCAATAAGTAAGCATAGAGGCCCATTCCTCCTCGTGTCTGGTCTTCTTTGTCCAGCTCTCAATTATGTACTCATATTTGACTACAAGGCTGCTGGCATGGTATCTTCATATTAACACGAAAACATTGTTTTTCATGGGCTTTTCTACCCAGTTCTCAGTAAATCAGGCCTATGTTATGTAGCGAGTACTTTGCTAATCGGTATACTTCCATGATAGGTTTCCATGGAAATAGCTTGACTCATAGCTTGATCTGGGCTAGTTTTCAAGTTGAATTGAAATGAACTTTAGCATAAATGGCTTTAGAGAATTCACACGCGAATTGCAGAGGCAGGTGGATCATTAGATCATTAGTCACCCTGGCGTTTAAAGCTGTTTACTGCCTTCAAAATTGAACCAGAGAGAGAGAGAGAGCACTTACCACGGAAAAAGTCTCCGGCGGCTGTGAACATTCTAAAGAAAACGGGAAAACTAATTCCGTTGATCTATGAATGAAAATGGCAAAATTCCAGTATTGATGTGTGAAAGCATTCGAATAGCATCGAGCTTAATGCGCGACTCCAGAATATCAACGGGAGTTCCTCTCTGTTAAAATCAAGCCATAACTGGCCTGTAAAAAATCATGCCTGTGGCGCACCATGAATAATCATGGATCTTAGTTTCATTATCGTTGATCTTATGGTGTTATGGACATCGATTTCAATCAAGTTATATATATTATTAATGTAGACGGAAAAGGTTTTATTCTTAATCGAGTGAGATTCCTTATTAGTCCTGGGGAATTTAACATCGAAACAAATACTACTCTCATTGAAAATCTTGAAGTTAAACTACGAAAAACAAGTAGTAGATTTTTCTCAGCCTTAATTCACACGATTGAGATCAAGTAGAAGCATAAACTTCTCCTCGTTTTCTTTTTAAAGCAGATAATTATATTTGGTTTATTGATAAGAAGAGAATATATGTTTTTTTATTGTGTTATATGCTCTATATTTTATTTTGAGATAAAATATATAAGCTGAAAACTCGTAACAAAATCTTAAGATTATTCTTAGATGTAACAGGATGCCATGTACTGATCTTCGTTTTATATTTATATTTTTTTATAAATATTTTTGTGTTTTAAATCTATTTTTATATTCCAAGATATATATATTTAATCACATTTCTAATAATATTAATTTTTTTAAGAAAATAATAATGACAAACCTTGCAAACTTGAGTTCGTGACACTTTGATATTACGGTAAAAGTCTTTTCGGTGCGTTTTTATTTTTGTCAAGAAGGATAGATTGGAAGTATCCATTAATATTAATTTTGTGTATTATAATATAATCGTCTGTTAAGCTTGGCTTAACAAAATTAATGAAAGCAGAAGGAAAACAGAGAAATGAGAGAAGAATGATTCTGTTATTTCTTGGCGTGACTCTTACATAATCCTCCTATTGTTACCATTATATACTTAAACAATTTATTATATTTTAAACTAACTCTAACCGACTCCTACCCTAATTAATTCTGCACTAACAGTTCTCCAAACTTGTTGTGTAAACTACTTTGCTTTTTCTTCATAGACATTGCATCAACTTGTTTGTGTTTTGAATAATTTATATTTGATCTTGTGGAATAAAAAAGTTCTTCCTTGACTTTTTTTAATGGATTGAAGTGATTTGCCGACATTTCATCATCCACTTGCACTTCTTTTTCTTCGTAGACTTGTGAAGTCAAGATTCCCGAAGATCAATATCATCAATTAATTGTTGCTAATTTGGTTGAAGAAAGAAATATTTGTTAGGCTGATTTACTTCCATATTAATTATTGTTGGATTCCTAATCTGAATTTTAGAGTGGTTCTAACTTCTTAATCTGAATTGATGGAAACAATTTGATTTCTTAATTATTGTTAATACGATTCGATATGTAACTAGTGTATTTATATATCTTTTTTCTCAACCAAATCCTTCAACTCCATAATATTTGACCAAAATAAAAATAAAAACCCATTAATTCTCTGTGAATTATGAAGAAGTATAATTTCTGTAAGCAAACAACATAATTTATCTTTGACATTTCAAACAACTTGTTGTCAATCATATTTTCACGGGCCCTACAATTATTTTTTTTAGTCTATTATTTGTTATTGTTTTTCTTCAAGCTTGTGGAATGGGGTGTTTCTCCAACTTGTTGTTTAAGTTACTTCGCTCTTTTTCTTTTTTTTTTGCATAGACTTGTGAAGTCAAGATTCCCGAAGATCAATATCATCAATTAATTGTTGCTAATTTGGTTGAAGAAGTGAACTCAAGATTCCCGAAGACTTGTGAAGTCAAGATTCCCGAAGATCAATATCATCCATTACCCAATTAAAAAATTGAAAGTGATCGTTGATATTTTGTAATTGCTTTCACTTTCGTTGGTGCGAACTCCTCATGTAATTTCCTGATGCTTCAGTAGTAACCATGCAATTATTAATTCGTCGACTTGACCCATGATCGATCCCCTTTTGTATTGAATGAGGATGGACCCAGTTTATAAAAGAGTATTGTTCTCAAGACCACATAATATATATGTGTGTGTGTGTGTGTGTGTGTGCAGGCAGAGTAACAAAACAAAACCATTATTTTATTTCCCTGCAAGTTTTCTCTCCGATGTTGAGTGGAATATCAAAGCACCTTTTATCGGTGCATTACCCAGCCCTTCTTCTTCTAGTCATCCTAGCCGGCCACCAGAGTTGCAGTGCTAGAAAGAACATTGTTTACTGCGCTCCATCTTCTTGTGGCAACATCCGTAATATTAGCTTCCCTTTTCGACTAAGCACCGATCCCAATAGCTGCGGCGACAAAAAATATGAACTCACTTGTGAAAACAACCGCCCAGCTTTATACTGGAAGGGCGTAAGATATTACGTTCAGGCAATCGATTACAGCAACTTCACGATTCGACTTGTGGATGCTGATGTTCAGAAGGATGATTGCTTCTCTATCCCTCGTCATTCTTTATTATACGATGAATATGTCTCCTACTACAGGGATTATTATCTTGAATCTTATACATCAACTTTTGTTTTTATGAGTTGCCCAAAGCCAATACCGAGTCCTGCAGACAATATTGTGGATGCTTCTTCATGCAAAAATGGTAGTACTCTTTTTAATTCCCACAATATGGAGGGTTATTCCAGCTATGTCTTTATTAGTTATTCCAGCAATGTCTTCAGTGGTGATTCCTATGTTACGGGTTCTTCCACCTTGGGGGACATACCGGACTCATGCCGTGTAAATTTGATGTATCCCGCGCCTTTTTGTCCTTTTGATCAGCTGGAAAATATTTCCTATATAGATGTGCACGGTTGTATTCTATATGGGTTTGATCTTTCATGGTATTGCGGTACGTTACTCTCTCTCTCTCTCTCTCTCTCACACACACACACACGCACGCACGCACATAAATATCTCAACGACACAGTTCGCTGATAAAAAGAGGAAAATAATGCGTTACCGTTTGTCTTAAGCTCTTATTAGCTCTTTCATTCATATACATGTAGGTTAAGCGGTTCTCCAATCCAAAAAGGATTATTCTCTTAAAAGGATTTTAAATTAATTTCATTAATTTAACTCTTTCTTTTTTATATATATATACATGTAGGATTAAGCGGTTCTCCAATCCAAAATGCAATAGGTAAGTACCTCTCTTTCACATCACAGTTATATTTTTTATATCAATATGCGAATATAAACATGATTGTCATATTTATTTTATTTTATAATCTGTTTGTTTTGTTTGAAATAAAATAAATAATAATAATAATAATTAATTGTTATTATATTACCAATACACGGAACATTAACATATATATCCAATGGGCAATGACCAGAGTGCTTGGCTTGATTTTTAAACACCCTCTCGACAGTTATATATGAAATTTATCTTTCTCTCTCTCTCGGATTTTAAAATCATATACCTCTTTCTTACAGCCTTATTAATTTTTTAAAAAACAAATATTTTCTTTATCATAATTTTAATTTTACACCCCATATATTATATAAAACTGACTTTCACCTTGTAATGATAATTTAAAATATTATATACAATTGCTCAACCTTTTTAAATTAAAATGCATAATTATTTTATATTCCCAATAAAAAGTATTATCGGTGTTACTTAGTCTCTTTTATTATTTGTTTTGTTTTCCTTGCAGGTTTTCTGGCTAATAATCATATACTTGGTAAGAACTTTTTTATTTATCTAAATTCTTGAACATAAAACCCAAATAAGGTTCAAGACATTAAAAAAATGGATTGGAGAGAGAGATCTTTAGAAACTTTGCTATTACGTAAACTTTCTAACTTTTCTACCTAAAATCTTGAAAAATTGCATGAAAGATGGTGAAAGGTCGAGTATGAAGTAAGGATATCCACTATAGATGCCTATTTCTAGCTAAGTTTAAAGCAAATTTAAGAAGTTTTGCCGTTAAAAATATATGAATTTGTTGAAATGATTAGCTCTCAGAATGATAATCCACTCTGTTAATAATGAATTCAATTCGATACTTTTTTAGTACATTTCTTCTTAATTTTGCTTTAAACTCTCCAAGTCTATTTCTAGTTATGAGGTTTTTTGAATACCAAAACACACTTGCATGCTCTTTCCTTCAGTTAAATTTATGAATTATAAGATTCTGAATATTGACGCAATGTTATCTTTTCCTTGAAATGTAGTCATCAAGTTATGTCCGCCAAACAATTATTTATCAGGTGAGGAGTCTTTATTTATTATGGTTCAATTTTGCAAAAAGAATATACGGATTAGATTTGATATATTTATCTCAAAGGCATTTTCTTTATTTTTTTGTATACCAAAATCTTAGACATTGACAATACCTTTTATTCTTCTTCTTTTTTTTGGTGAATATAGTTTGCACGATGTTTTATCGAAGCTCGGGTGAGTTAATTTATTTTATCTTATTATAACACTTTCTAAGAAGAGTAGTACTAATATCATTTATATGTTTTTATATATATATTTCACATATTTACTTTGCTATTTTTCTGTTATTGTAGGGCAACCGATCGCGGTTGGAATACGAGTTTTATAAAAAACGGTGAGGATTAATTAGCTCATGCATGTCTTATTTAGGCTAAATTACAAATCTTTCTTCTCTTTACAAAAAATGGATGTGAAAAATTTTCTTTTATTCGGTTCAAAAGAGTTAATTCTAAAATATTTGGTGTTAGTTTAGATAATTATACTTAATTATATTTTAAGTTTAATTAGAAGTATCATAAAATTATTACAAAACCATACAAAAGTTTAAAAATTATTACAATTCAAAATTCCTTAATAATTTTTCTTGAAGGATGGTTTTAAAAAAGTTTAATGCATATATATTGGGTATAAATAGATTTTTTTTTTTTAATATTTTATTTTCCTTTATAAGAGGTTATTATAATTTAATTAAGAATCTTACCAATTGCTAAAATTTTGATGTATAAACTACGTACATTTCCATAATGATTATACATGCATTGTTTAGCGCATGAAGGAGCATCGAGATAGAAGTTTTTTGAATTTAACAGAGATTATTAGCAAGTTTATCCATATAATATTATTTTTATCCTTATCTATTTTCTTGGTTTTTTCATAATTATTACAATTTTAGTTTCTCTCTCTTAAAAATTAGGATTATGTTGAAACTTTCCTTGGATTTTGGTGTGTCCAAAGGTCAACTATTCAAAGTGACTATCAAAAGCATTGCCTTTATGTAATATTGCTTGTGTTTCTTAGTTTCTAATTTGTTTTTTCATTCCCTTCATGTATTTATTTTGCAGGACAGACTCAAGTTCTTATTATCTTATATAACCCGAAGATCATCTCTTCGGATGCACTAAAGCATTTTCATAGTTTTGCTCATTACCGGCTTGTGCTATAACTTAGTAGTTCATCCAAAGCCGGTAAGTTGTTCTCTTTTGCTTTCTCATGGAATAACTGTGAAAAACTCTGAAACCATTAAAGTGTATGTATATATGATTAAGATCTTGAAAAATCTTTAAAAGATAAATATCAATTTAGAGATACATATTTAATAGTTTCATCCATGCATTACCTTTGCTCATTTTCATCATTTTAAATTGTTAAAAATAAAGTCTTTCAAATTTAAAAATTCCTCAATTCAATTTTCTAATTACTTATTTTCTTTGCAACCAATGTCAATTTTTCAATTAAATATGGAGAAGTGTCAAAAAATTAGAAAATTCCAAGTTAACCAAAAATAAAAGAAAGATAATACAAATTATAAAAAAACATTGAAAAAAATATCAAACTTAAAATCTCTAAAAACTCTTAAGAGACAAATTAAAATACTAGATTAAAATGGAAAAAATAAATTGTAACCCTTCATTGAAATTTTAAAATGACAATGAATGTATATTAAGATTCAAAACCATTAAGTGCGATATTATCTCTAAGTATTTGTACTTCAAATGGTTTCATCCATTATCTTTTGCATATCTAAAACATTATCAATTAAAAAAATAGAAAAAAAAAATTGCAAAGCATCTAGTAAAAAAAAAAGAAATGCGAGTATATTAAAATTTTTCTTAAATATTAAAAAATAAAAAATTAAATAGAAAAAGAATACTTAACATATTTTATTTCTCTTTTCTCTGTTATAAAAAAAACAATATTTACAATACTCTATGTGTTTTTTTTTTTTTTTTCTAATGGTTTGTCAATTTCATTTTTCAATCTTATTTTTTTTTCAAATTTATCTCAATTTTCAAAATTTGAAAAATTTTCTAATATTTCTCAATTGTTGATTTTATAAAAATGTTTAATTATTCTTTTTTTTAAAACAATATATAAGGTGTAAAAATTCTATATTCTTGGCATGCTTGACATTTAATGGAAGCATTGATCAAATCACAATAGAGGATCATATTAAAAAATATCTAGAGTAAAGGGACTGAACAAATAAAAAAATAATATTAAAAATATCAAGAATGGAGGTGTGAAATAATACAATTATTTCATTGTTTATTAGAGCTCTGAGTTTTAAAATTAGAGGATTAGGATGGAATTAAAAAAATGAATTAAATTTTGAGGACTCATTTTAATTGTTGTCTAAGAAATAAAAAGAGATATTTTATAAGTAATGCAATAAAATTACAAAATTTGAAAACAACATATATTGGCAAGAAAAACTTTATATATATATATATATATGTTTTTATGTTTGGATTTTTCCCTTAAATCAATGAAATCTCAATTAAATTTTATTTGGTGATAAGAAATTCAAATTAAAAAAAAAAAAAAAATCAATGCTTTTGTGGATACATGTTTGAATTAAGAATCATAATTTCATTTAGAAAAATAAAATTTACATGGAAATCTAATAAACAAATAATATGTTTCCATAATTGATTAATGTTCTTATAATGTCTATATGCAGGGATATATCATACATTATTATTCATTTGTGGGCTTCCATGTCTCATAACCTTATTGGTCTATAAATGGCGAAGAAGGCATTTATCAATGTATTGTAAGATTGAAGAATTCTTGCAAAGTCATGATCATAATCTCACGCTTATAAGGTATTCTTACTCGGAGATTAAGAAGATAACTCATGGATTCAATGACAAGTTAGGTGAAGGAGGTTATGGCTCGGTGTACAAAGGAAAGCTTCGTAGTGGCCGTTTGCAGCTGTAAAAATTTTGCGCAAAGAAAAAGGTAATGGGCAAGAATTTATCAATGAAGTTGCAACCATTGGAAGAATTCACCATGCAATGTGGTGCAACTTATAGGCTTTACTGTTGAGGGCTCAAAGCGTGCCCTTATATATGAGTTCATGCCTAATGGATCTCTTTGAAAAAAGTATATTTTTTCTAGGCAAGGTACCATACCGCTGAGCAACCCAAAAAAAATATATGAAATTTCTCTTGGGTGGCTCGTGCATTGAATATCTACATCAAGGTTGTGACATGCCAGATTTTGCATTTTGACATCAAGCCTCACAACATTCTTCTCGATGAAAAATTTCACTCCAAAAGTCTCAGATTTCGGACTTGCAAAAATTGTATCCAACTAAATAATAGCATTGTGTCCCTTACTATGGCTAGAGGAACGATAGGATACATGGCTCCTGAGTTATTTTACAAAAGTATCGGAGGCGTCTCTTACAAAGCTGATGTCTATAGTTTTGGGATGTTGTTGATGGAAAATGGTTGGTAGAAGAAAAAATCTGAATGCATTGGCAGATCATTCAAGTCAGATTTACTTCCCTTTATGGATTTTATGACCAGGTTAATGAAGGAAAAGGAATATACTTGAAGAATCAAGCGATAGAGCAGGAAAAGAACACAATAAAAAAGATGACTAAGTGGCATTATGGTGCATACAATTGAAGCCTATTGATCGTCCATCAATGCATAGAGTTGTACAGATGCTTGAAGCAGATATTGAATCTCTACAAATGCCTCCTAAGCCTTTTATCGTTCCACAACAGACATCAAATGATGATAGGATCAATATGGCTAATCCAACAAGTTTAAGAGATCCGTCGAATGTTTGTAGCGTTGATTCTTCATATCAATTTGGTCGTTGATAGAAATACTCTTATATGTTTGTTTATTTAAGTAATATGTTAATTTTGTATGCCTTAACTATCTGAATTTTGATGATAGTCGTGTTTGTTGTCGCATAAGTGCAGCGTCGCGGCGATTGCCCACCCCCCATCATCGAGTGTGGTAAGTCTATCTATTGTGGAAAATATGGTGAGACAAGGAATTCCTTGTTTCTTAGGAGTGAAAAATAGAGTGGGAGTCGCCACCTAGTATTGTGATCACTAGGAACCCTAACTAGTCTCAGAGATTGGGTACGGAGACTGGTTGCGTAAAGGGAAGGTATTAGCTCCCCAAATACCCATGCCTAGGTAAGTTGCATTGTTTATTGTCTAAAAAAATTCTAAGGTCTTATATGTTGGTCCGTCTAGGGTTCAAGAAAAGCCCTCTTCAATAAGGAAGGTTTCTTATCTTTGGGGTAAAAATCTAACCGGACTAATATCTATAAAAGGACTACCTTTTTAATATCGAGAATACATTTTACGTATAAATTTGTAATCCCAGACATTAAAAACAAAACAAAATAATTTTTTGAAATATTGGTCAAGTTCTCATGACTTTAATAAACTGATTATTAAAGCTAAAATGCATGCTAAAAATAATATATTTTTTTGAAGTTTTCTTTGTTGTATAAAAAATAAAATATGAGTTTTTTTTTTAGTTTCTGAGAGACTTGGCCGTATGCCTAAAGATAAAAGTTCTTTTTTTGAAAACTGGGTATTTTTAATACCGGATTTGTATTTTTATGATATAAAAATACACACCCAATCTTAATCTAAATGACATAGAAAAATCCATGGAAAAATCACAATTTAATATATATATATATATATATAACACAAGAACAAATAATAATAATAATAATAATAAATAAAATAAAACGGACTAGGCTGGGCGTATATTGGTTCAGCCACAAGGCTGGACTCAGCCCAGCCGCATGGGCTGGGCTGATGTTCCAGCCTTTAGTTAACAGGGCTAGACTCAACCCAGCTGCGTGGGTTGGGCTTATGGTCTAGTCCGTATAAAATAGGGTTGGACTCAGCCCAGCCGCGTGGGCTGGGCTGATTTTCTAGCCTGTCGTAGAAGGAAAAAAAACCATGACTGATTATTGTGCATGAGCACAGTAACCAGTTAATTAATTACCTGGTTACTGTGTGCATGCATAGTAACCGACTAATTATTTTCTTCTTGCATGCAGAACGTGTACAATGCACGTTCTGTAGGCAAGAAGATGATTAATGACCGGCGTGAGGAGGGGAAGGGAATTTACCTAAGGCAATGATCTCGAATGGCTGAGCTGACGGTGGTGCTAGTGACTGTTCACGATGGCACTGCGGTAGCGGTGACGGTGAAACCTAGTGACAGCAGCGGTGCTTTTTCTTTCTCAAATAAAATTTTCTTAATCAATAGGGCTCTCACCTGTCAATGATATACTGTCAAATTTCAATATTTGTATTTTGAACCTCCTAAACCAAATTTTGACCATTTTTTGGGCGCTTTGACATCCTCTTTTCATTGATATCTTATTTATTTATTTATTATTTTATTATCTTTATATTTTTTATCTTTATTTTTTGTATTTTCTCTTTTTCTTGTGTGGGGACCCAAAAATGAGTTACAATATTTGTTAAAAACTTGCAATTAAACTGGCTTACAAAGCATCCAATATACACTAGTCATGTATCGTTCTCACATTAAAATATGAATTTCTAAAAATTACTTAATGTTTGTTCCATTATGACATTGTTTCTTTTTATTTTATTAAAAATAACTTGTTGACTCTTATAGTTATTCAAAACTTTAACTGGTCTTTTAGAGATTTATGATAAGGGACATGTTAAGTCTAAGAAAAGATAATATCATCCCTGAAACATCCAACCTGAAATAGATTGCACTGTCAGTCTTGTCTTCATTGCTAATAGTTTGTTATGCTATACTATTATGATTTATTTACAAGGGTGATGGTGAGTTTATCATAATATATTAAACTCTTTATTGAGGGTTCAAACCTAACCATTTTAAAGTCCAGTTGGTTAATTTTGTCACTCTCAATTACTTAGTGAATTACCAACTCTAAGTTGATCAATCCTAATCACAACTCAAATTATATCTATGGATATACTAGTGAGCCTATATTAAGCTTAGTAAACCCAACTCAGATCAACACTTCAAACTCTAATGTAATGTCTTGAAAGTAATGGTTTGTTGTGAGTATATTTATTTTAAGCATAAAAAATAAAGAACAAAAAAAAAAATTTTATTTGAGAAAAAAAAAAGACAAAAGTTTGTTTTGTTAAATTTTGGATATGTCGGTCTAATGAGCCTTTAGATTTTAACAAAAACTTATTATGACTAATAAACTTGTCATTAAGTTCAAATATGCATGCATAAATATTTTTTTTTTTAAATAACATAAATCATTCTCTTCGTGAAACAAACAGGATGCAACTTGGAACTACTGCAACTTGAAAAACAAACAGGATGCAAGCTTAGATTAATCAAATTGGAACTTTTTCTAAAAATCTCTTCAAAAATCATTGCAATAGCAAAATGAAATCAACTCCATTCTCTCGTCATTCTTCTATTTATACAAACAAAAGCACCCATAAGCGGAATGAATTCATTGAAGCAAGCTGAAGTGCTCAGAAAAAAAAAAGGGAACATACGTGGAAAGATGGTGGTACTACTTGTTGTAACCTATTTTTGGATTCCCGGATAAAAAATAATAAAATAATAATAATAATAATAAATCAAATTATATTATATTATCAAAAAAAAATATGATAGTGAAAAAGGATTTCAAAACACTAAAAAAAATGATCAAAAAATTGGTTGAGGAGGTTTAAAAATACAAAGATTAAAAATTTGGCAGTATTTTATTGATTGATGAGAGCCCTGTTGACAAAGAAAATTCAATTTGAGGAATAAAAGTCCAAAATCAGATGTTTATGGACTCAATTAAATTTTATTGAAGGTTTAATTGAATTTATGGAGAGTTTGATTGCAAGGAAAATTAATTTTTGGAGTTAATTTGGGCTTTAATTGGAAGAAATTAAAGTTCTGGGGTCAAATTAAAGTTCTTGGTCAAATCAGGGGCTTAATTACATAAATATTAAAGTTTTATGGCCAATTAGAGACTTAATTGAAGAAATCTGAGACCAAGGATCAAAATGCAAAACACGCGCAAATTGAAGGACTAATTTTTGAATATGACGCGTTGTGGCGCCAAAATCCATTTAAATGAAATGACGTGTTTTGGAAAAAACAGCGTTGTTTCATACATTGTTAAAAAAAAAAAAACCTTGAAACAGTGCCGTTTTGAACGACACCCATGTCTTCTTCTTCCCCTGGATGTGCGAAGCAGGGGAGGAAGAACAAGATTTTTTCCTCTATTCCACCGCCAGCTCTCTCTCAAAAAGACACCAACAATCCACTTGCTTGCCACGTGGTGGAAGAATGGAGGGGACGTACCCCTTGAGTGGTTCGGGCGGCAACACAAATGGCTGCCCAGCCAGCCACATATCATTCCCTGTTTTTGCCTATAAAAACAGGGGAAGGGGAAGACCAAAAAAAGGAGAGTGTACAGAAAGGGAAGAAGAAAACAAAAAACAAACAAATTGAGAGAAAGACAACAAGAGAAGAGAGAGAACACAAAAGAGGGGAGAGGGGAGAGGGAAGAGGGAAGAGCAGAGAAGGTCAGGTAGACCGAAAGAGGAACAAAACTGAAAGAGAAAGAAGAAGAACAGAAAAAAAAAAAAAAAAAAAAAAAAAACAGAGGAATAGAGAGAGAAGAAAGGAGAAGCACATGGATATAGAGGAGAGAACCGAGAGTAAAAACAGAAAAAAGAGAAGAAGAAAACGCAGGGGTTGCTGTCTTTACACAGAAAAAGAAGAAGCATTGCAGCCGCCGCAAGTCAGCCCTTCTCCCTTTCTTCTTCTCCTTTGCTGCCATGCTCCACTGTTCACATGCTATGTGAACAGTGTAGGCACTGTTCACGTAGATGGGCCAAGTTCGGCCAGCCCATGCATTTGGGCCTGGTTCGGCTCATTTCAATATATATATATATATATATATATATATATATATATATATATATGTGTGTGTGTGTGTGTGTGTGTGTGTGTGTGTGTGTGTGTGTGTGTGTGTTGTGATTTGCTAACCTTTTTGATTTATGTCTTTTTTTACTTAATATCGATCTGTATTTTATGTCGTTAAAAATACAAAATCCGATATTAAAATACCAGGTTTTCGTCAAAAGACTTCCTTTAAATGCAAAAAAATTTGAAAAAAGAGAAAAATGTTTTTTGTGCATATAGGCAAGTGTCTCAGAGCTAAAAATCATATTGTATTTTTCATACATAAAAAAAAAAAAACAATGTTTTAGCATGCATTTTGACTTTAATAACCAGTTTATTAAAGTCAAGAGAACATTGACCAAAATTTCAAAAACAACAAAAAATTTATTTTGTTTTGTTTTAATATCAGGGTTTATGAATTTATACGTAAAACATCTTTCTAATATTAAAAATGTATTTTATTTTGACGACTTAAAATAATTAGGTTTTTTACCTGATAAGATAAGAATCTCCTTACAAATGAGAACTTTTCTTGAACCATAGACAAATCAACAAATAGAAACCACAACAAGATCTTAGATTTTATCAGACATTAAAGCAATGCATCCTATCTTTGGTAGAGCATATTTGGGGTGCTAATACATTCCCTTGACGCAATCAGTCTCCGTACCTAATCTCTAAGACTAGTTAGGGTTTCTAGTGACTAGAATACTAGGTGGCGACTCCCATTCAAATTTTTCACTGATAAGAGACAAGAATTGATACACATTTGCCAGGTAGACCCTTACAATTTTTCCTTGAGGATGTACAATCTTCGTGACACAGCACACGTTCGACACTACTCTTCAAGAACAAAAAAAATATTTGTTTCATTAAGAAAAGTATGTCAATAATATTTTTTTTTATTTTTTAAAAATTATTTTTGAAATCAGCACATTAAAATGATTTGAAAACATTAAAAACATATTAATTCAAAATAAAAATAAAAATAATTTTTTTTTAAAAGCACTTTTGAAACGCAATGCCAAACATGTCTAAGCTGTGATTGGAGCAAAACTTGGATAAAAAATCACCCTTTCCATACATGTTTGCAAACCCAGATTTTATGCTAATTTAATATGAAAGGTACCAATTTTAGTTGAAAGAAGAAAGTAGTATGTTTTATGCCAACCCTTTGATTTTGTAGATTTTATCTCAAAAAATCAAAATAGATTTGATACAATAAAAACTTATTTTAAAACATCATCACTAATGGAATAAGGGTTGAATAAGACCACAAAAGTAGGTTAATTTTTTATACAAATTCAATTTGTTCAAGAATAAAAAAATACAAAAATCTCTCACACGTTAAAATTAAAAAATTAAGAAGTATTATTCATCAATGGCTGCCAAAATTTAAGTTACATATATTTAAATAGTTTTGAGAAATCAACCCTAATGGATCTATTATTATATGCTGAATTGATCCACTTATAAAATTTATCTAAAAACCTTTACTAATAAACTCAAACTCTAATTCAAACAAGCCTTAGGCTATAGCAAACAAAAATAAAAATAAAACTCATAAATCATAAGTCTTTATCTGCCCAATGATCCTAAAAATCAATATGTTATTAAATACCACCCGTTTTTTTTTCCTTGTGTAATTAGGACGAATAAAAATTCCTTATAAGAAAATGATTTTAGAACATTAATAAATTCTAACATACTTAGAAATTATGTTGTAACTCATTAAAGATCCTTGTAAAATTAGAAAATTTTCAAAACAAGTTGTCACATCTTCGTAGAAAAAAGATTTTTACGAAATAGAAAGTCTATAAGTCAAAAGAAAATAAATAATAAAATTTATATAGTCTGTTCTGACCTATATTACAAGCCTGTACCGAACACCGATTCACCTGAAAGTTTGCCTCGACATAAAAAATTATCTTTAAAATTTTGTGATAAAATTTTAATTCAATTCAATAATTTAGTTTAAAATTATATTTAATAACGTATAATTATACCGTACTTTTACTATATAATTCGAATCTACCTTCCATAAATAAATAAAATATTGAAGGAAGAGAGACTTTGGGACGCCTCACATCACGGGTGACCACAGGAGATGTGGATGCATTGGAATTTTGAATGCCAAGTCTGTCAGTTTAAAAACAAAAAAAAACAACTATATATGCACGTCGTTTAAGGACCACCCACAAGTTGGCCTACTGGTATTTCCATTTACAATTTTGGGGACGAAGAACTAGCTACCTACTGATTACTCCTTTCAATGTTGACAACTATCCAACTATAGATATTTAATCGGCTTATTTATTGTTATATTTTTATTAATATGTGTGTTTAAATCAGCTTGCATGTACCTCGACTAATCACACGAGCTTTGAAATTAACGACCATATAAATCTCAACTGACCATCAATATTAACAACCACAAGTCTTGAACCTGAGATCTCAGAAGGAGTAAACATTTTATTCCCAAACTCTTACTATTGGGTCAACTACTAGATAATTGGCTTATTTTATATTATATTGCATGTGGCAAAGGCCAAAAAAGCAACGAGTTAGATCCTGAGTTTGCTCTCTAAAGATTACCAATTTAAGTTTCACAAACCTCAGGACTACTAGAAATTTACATGGTTATTAACTCTAGAATTTTAATAATATGCGTAAACATTCCGGACACCTACGATTAAAAAAAAATTGATACATATGAAACACCCGATGCAATGGGCTACGTTCAATTTTATTTTCTCCCATTTAGGATTTTTGTCTAATAAACACACTCAAAATGCAATCATTTAGTTTTTGTTCGGTAATATAGTAATTTCTGTGGTTATATTGAAAAAATAAATATAAATTATAATTTAAAAATTATACTGTGTTTTGCTTATTCAAATGATTTTAGTAGGAAAACATGTTTAATAAATAAGCATGCAATTAGGCAGTGTGAAACCATTAAATTACAAACAAGCATACGATCGCTAGCTAGTCAACAATCGCTAGCTAGTCAAGATTGAGACAACCTTGAAACTTCAAGATTATGTCAACTTGATGTTTGTCAAGTTAGAGATAAGTTCATTGATGTTGGAATTTGAAGTCTCCTCCACTGATCAACTCCTTGAAATGAAAATCACTTGGAAAAAGCAATCTCTTCTGTTTTCACACTTCCATGTTCATTATCTTTTTAGCTGTAGATTGCCACCTTCCACTACATGGGCGGCAGGTTACTAATTCTAAACAAAAGACCGTGTGTCTCTTGGCTTTCCGCGAGCAGTGATTTTCCATATCCAAAAGCCAAGGCCTGTGGACTGCAATTCAATGTTCAACTTTGATGGCAAAAAGTAATTTAAATGAACCGGCAAATAATTCAGATCTAGATGCCATCTTCATTACTTTAGATTCGTGTAAAGTCAAATCATGCCAAAACAAGAAGCTCAATCATGTCGACTAGCTTGACTTTCCTAACTGGAAGCCATAAAGAAGCTGCCCACCCCTTCTTAATTTGGTAGGAGCTCTTCATGTAATTTACTAAAACATATGCTATAAAACTCATGTCCAAAGTGTAACAAAACGATTGGTGTCCTGATGTTCAGTGGAACATTAAGGCACCTCTTTGGTGCATATGCAGCCCTTCTTTTTCTACAGATCATAGCCATCCACCATAGCTGCAGTGCTAGAAAGAACAGCAATTACTGCTCTCCTTCTTCCTGTGGAAACATCCATAATATCAGCTACCCTTTTTGATTAAACACCGATCTCAAAAGCTGCGGCCACAAAAGTTATGAACTTAATTGTGAAAACCATCGTCCAACTTTATACTTGAAGACGGTGAAATATTATGTTCAGGCGATCGAATACAGTAACTTCACTGTTCGACTTGTGGAAGCTGCTGTTCAGAAGGATGATTGCTTCTCCATACCTCATTAAATTCTACGTTCAGCTCCCGCAATGCGGAAGGTTACTCCGATGTCATGGTTGCTGCCGACTTGGTGAAGGTACCGGACTTATGCCGTATAAATTTGATCTGTTATGCCAGAAAACATGACCAATATTTCCTACAGAGATGTCCTGGTACTCAGGATGATATTTTGTTATATGGATTTGAGCTTTCCTGGTACTCAGCTTGTTGTGATTCTGTCAATGAGATCTAGTACTGCAACTATGATAGTACATATTGTGATTCATACGGTGCGTTTTCTTCTCTCTATCTCTCTCTGCGCTTACCTTAATTTGAATATAGATTTCACAACAGCACAAATCTCTCTATTTTATACTTGATAAAAGAGGTGTTTTATGCAAATCCATGACCATTGTCTTGTTGTTGTGACATTGCTTAAAGCTTTATCTTGTTCTGGGTTTATTATAAGTTAATTGGCCTAGATATATATCTTCCCATTGATCATACATATTTTCTTCTTCTTGTTAGCTCTTGGTGGCTTTGACCTATATTTTTTTTTTTTCAAACTACTAGAGGTAGTATAATCAATCTTAACAGTACATTGTAACGACAAAAAAAGGGGGGAAAAACGAAAAGAAAGAAAATTGATTCTACTGAAAGTGTTAATGTTTGTGTCTTCAAGCTCTTGCTATATACATATTTCCTTCATATCTCAATTAAACACAACTTCTAGGCCGTGTTTGATTGCAGGAAAGCTGCTTTTCCTATGTTTGGCGACGATAAAGAAAAATAATGAAAGGAAACTGAATTCCATCCATCTATAATTAATAATGTGCTCGAAGGAAAGTGTTTTCCTTCTGTTAGAAAAGGAAAACACTTTCCTTTCGACGTGCGTAGCGCACGCCTTCACTTGCTATAGTGGCAAGCGATATAATTCACTTGCCACAGTAGGCAGTGATATGATTCACTTGCCACTGTGTCAAGTGAATTATAATTCGCTTGCACTGTAGCAAGTGAATTATAATTTGATTGCACTGCAGCAGTTAATTAAAATGCAAAGCGGTGGGTTTTTGATTAAATCAAAGTTTAATTAATTCCTCAAACTCATTAATTCTTAAATTAAAACTCTTGATTTATTAATTAAAATAATCTAAATTTTAATTAAATCAATTCTCCAATTAAACCCTTGATTTAATTAATTAAACTAGTCAAGAGTTTTAATTAAATCTTTAAATTTCCAATCATGTTGCCCTTAACCCCAAATTTTAATTAATCCTTCATTTATTTTATTTTTATTTTTCATCATCTTTTTTTTTAAAATAATAAAATAAAAATGTCAAAAATTGGGGTTATGACAATTGTAAGTGATTAAATATTTTATATTAAATATTTATATATATTAGATAAACTTGAAAAAAAAATTTAATTCATTAATAAATTATTTTCCAGTTCATTTTCCATAACACAACCAAACACTGGAAAAATATTTTCCAGTTCATTTTCCATAAACACTACCAAACATCGGAAAATACTTTCCCGGAATTCACTTTCCAGGAATTTACTTTCCCCGGAATTCACTTTCCAAAAAGGAAACTACTTTCCTGCAAACAAACGGAGCCCTAATCTTCATTTCCTTCCTGGCTGTTGGAGTGTGGTACTGTTTTGGTTATCAAGCTAGTTTTTTATTTCATCTGGGCCAGAGATTTGTTCATGTCCTGTGGTTTTGCCTTTTCCGTTGTTTGTTGCAGCTTTTTTCGTTTGCTTAACTGTTGCTTTCCTTGGCAGTCCTTTATATTTGTTACTTTCTCCATGTTGGCCTATTTGATCTTACGGTTCTTTATTTCAATCAATTAGGTATTCAATGACAACGCAAACCTTCAAAACTCAAGTAATTTGATGATTTCTTCTTTTATATGAACGCAGGCCTCAATGGTGCTTCTTGTTGGTGGGAGAAACCACTGGTGGTGGCTTTGAAACACTCAGAGGGGATAAAACACAAAGTTTTATTACAAAAACAGAAGCTTACAAATCAACACAAAGCTTACAATACACACCCTCTCTCTCTCTAGTTTTTTCTCTATTCTCTCCATACTAATAACATAAGATGGGCACTCTATTTATACACGAATTCAAAACAAGAAAATTCAACCTTCAAGTGTGAAGGCAGCTGGCGGCTGTGGTAGCTGGTGGCTGGCGGCTGCGGCTGGTGGCTAGTCGGTGACTGGTGGTTGGTGGCTGGTTGCCTTCCTTGACCTTCTAGATTGAGTTTAATATTCAACAAATCTCCCATTTAAACTCAATCGAGGGATGTCATGCCAAGCATGAACTTTAATCGGATAAATACTTCTCCTTTTAATGGCTTTGTGAAGATGTCAACAACTTGATCATTTGTGTTGCAAGATATCAGTTGGACTTCTTCATTCTTCACATGTTCCTGGATAAAGTGATGAAGTGTATCAATGTGTTTGCTCCTCTCATGATACACTGGGTTCTTTGCCAATGCGATTGCTGATCGATTGTCAATATAAATCTCCGTAGGATTTTCTTGAGGAAATCCCAAAAACTTCAGCATATTCCTTAACCATATTGAATGGCATACGGCTGAGTTGGCAGCAACATACTCAGCTTCACAGCTTGATAATGTTACAATCGATTGCTTCTTGGATGACCATGTGAAAGATGTGTCTCCCATGAAAAAGACAAACCCTGTTGTGCTTTTCCTTTCATCCAAATCTCTACCCCAATCACTGTCCGAGTAGCCTACAAGATTAAAGTCTTTACTTGAGGTATAAAACATACCTTATTCATTGTGCCTTTGATGTAGCGAAGAATTCTCTTGGCTGCATTCAAGTGAGACTGGTCTGGTGTCTCCATGTATTTGTTGATGAGTCCGACTCCGTAGAGTATATTCGGTCTGGTACATGTCAAGTACCTTAAGCTTCCTACTAAGCTTTTGAAGTAAGTTGGATCAACATTTCCAACCTTACTCTTCCTCAATTCCACTCCATTCTCAACTGGAGTTGATACCGGATTGCAGCTTTCCATCTTGAACCTTTCAAGAATATCTTTGGCGTAACCGCTTTGGGATACAAAAATCCCTTCTTCCTTCTGCGTTACTTTTAAGCCAAGAAAATGTGACATTAGACCAATGTTAGTCATTTCAAACTCTTGTACCATGCTTCGTTTGAAGTCTTCAAACATGGTAGGATTGTTGCTGGTGAATATCAAGTCATCAACATATAGGCACGCAAATAAGATGCTGCCATCTGCTCCTTTCTTCACATATATTGCGTGTTCATATGGACATTTTTCAAATCCATTATCTTGAAAATACCTGTCAATTCTGGTATTCCAAGCACGCGGAGCTTGCTTCAAACCATAGAGAGCTTTCTTCAACTTGTATACTTTGCCTTCATTTTCAGCTTCAATGTATCTAAGTGGTTGTTCCACATAGATCTCTTCTTCTAGGAAGCCATTCAGAAATGCTGACTTCACATCGAGTTAATAGATCTTCCATCTATGTTGTGCAGCTAGTGAGATCATTAGTTTGATTGTCTCTAGCCGGGCTACTGGAGCAAATACTTCTCCATAGTCAATGCCTTCTCTCTGTTTGTAACCTTTAGCCACTAATCTGGCTTTGTATCTTTGCACTTCTCCTTTGGCGTTCTTCTTTGTCTTGTAGACCCATTTGACACCTATTGCTTTCTTGTTTTCTGGTAGATAAGTCAGCTTACAGGTATCATTCTTCTCAATGGCATGTATTTCTTCATCCATTGCTTCTATCCACTTCTCTTCTGTGATAGCTTCATCGAAGCTTAGTGGGTCACTATCTGCAAAGAAACAAAACAGAGTTGTATCTTCCATGACCTGAGTGGTATCGTACAACTCTTCAAGATTTCGCATCCTTCTTGGTCCTTCTGATGAGGATGCTGATGGTGATGTTGATGATGATGCTCCTGGTGTGTTCCTCTTGTTGAATACAGGGAATCTGTGTACCGGACTTTGTGGTTCAGCTGCTGGCACAATCGGTTCTTCTGCAGGTACAATCGGTTCTTCTGCAAGTACTGTTGGTACTTCTTCACCTTCAAGGATCAAATCAATGTTGATCCATTTGACTGCTTCTTGATCATCATTCCATTACCAAGATTTATCTTCTTCAAAGATAACATCTCTACTCATGATTACTTTCTTCGTGATGGGATTATACAGCTTGTATCCCATCCTTCTTTCACCATATCCGACAAAAATGCATTTCTCGCTTTTATCATCGAGCTTTGTCCTTCTTACATCTAGGATCTTTGCATATGCCACACAACCAAAGACTCGTAAATGAGTAACACTTGGTTTGTGACCACTCCATGCTTCTTCTGGAATGACACCTTGCAAACTTCTGGTTGGGCAGCGATTCAGTAGATACACTGCACATGATACAGCTTCACCCCAATATTGCTTAGGCAACTTCTTTGCTTTGAGCAGACTTCTTGTCATGTCAAGAATCGTTCAATTCTTCCTCTCGGCTACACCATTCAGCTGTGGTGTATAGGCTGGTGTTGTCTGATGTTTGATGCCTTGTTGTGTACAAAAGGCTTCAAAGTCGTTTGCTGTATATTCTCCACCTTGATCAGATCTCACGGTTCTGATCATGTAGCCACTTTGCTTCTCCACAATTGCTTTAAAATCTTTAAAACAATTGAATACTTCTGACTTCCTCTTCAGAAAGTATATCCACGTCTTACTACTAAAATCATCAATAAAAGTAAGGAAGTACCTATTTTGTCTAGTCGACATAGGTGTTATTGGTCCACACACATCTGTGCGTACTAACTCGAGTGGCCTCTTTGCTCTCCAGTTGACTTCTTTGGCAAAACTGGATCTGTGATGTTTGCTGAGGACAACTCTCACAGACTTCATATGGATGATCAATGTGAGGCATACCTTTGACCATCTTCTTGCTTGCTAGCATCTTCAGACTCTTGAAATTCAGATGTCCAAGCCTCAGGTGCCAAAGCCATTCTTCACTGTTGGTGATGGCACTCAAACACCTTGCTGCATCATACTAGATGTTCAAAGGAAACATCCTATTCTTGGACATTTTCACATAGGCAATTAGTCTCCCATTGTTGTCTCTAATTGTCAGATGACAATTCTTCGAGTAAAGAGTATAACCTCTCTCCATAAGTTGACCTATACTGATCAAGTTCTGCTTTATGGTTGGGATATAATAAACATCGGCGATGTAGCTGTGATCGTCGTTCTTCAACTTGATTGGGATGTTGCCTTTACCTTTGAATGGAACCTTTGAGGTATCTCCAAAAGTAACTAAACCTTGTTTGGTCTCATCTGGATCACCAAATAACTCTCGGTGGCTGCACATGTGATTGCTGGCTCCAGAATCTAGATACCACACATTCTTCTGCTTCTCACCATGTCCTTGTTGGACAAGTAATGCAGCTGCTTCTGTGTCATCCTTCTCTGCATAGTTGGCTTGCTCACGTATCTCTAACAGAGCTTTCCTTCGACATTCAATGCTATAGTGCCCAAATTGATTGCAACTATAACATTTAATATTCCTCTTATCACGGTTATTGTAACCGCCTCCTCTTCCTCTAGGAGTGAATGCTTGTTGTCCTCGACCTCCTCTGGTGGTGTTTCTACCACCTCTTCCTCTAAAGCTTGTATTCCAAGATCCTCTTCCTAGGAATCTCTGAAATCCTTCTCTGGATTGTTGACTTCCTGCTTGAGTGGTATATCCACTTGTTGAAGTCTCCCCTTGCTCATATCTGTCCTTGAGAGACAGTTTTGCTTGTAAGGCATGTTCATGGCCTTATCTCCATTTCTCTTTACAATCTTCTGCTCATGAGCTTGCAAAGAACTCATAAGCTCATCAACTATCAACTTGTCCACTTCCTTGGACACTTCAATGGCGACAAAAATAAATTCAAATTTTGGATCTAGGGATCTCAAAATTTTCTCAGTAATTCGAGAATCTATGATGGCTTCTCCATTTCTCCTCATCTGATTGACTATCACCATAATTCTTGTGTGATAATCAGAAATAGACTCCGAGGACTTCATTTGCAATAACTCAAATTCACCTCGCAAAGATTGAAGACGAATCTTCTTGATTCTGTCAGCACCTTTGTATTTTTGTTGGAGAGCCTCCCATATATCTTTTGATGTTTCAGCGGAAGCAATGATCTTGAACGTGTCTTCATCAAGACCTTGATAGATGATGGTCTTTGCTTTGTTGTCTTTCTTTCTGTTGACTTTTAAGGCTTGCTTTTGTGCCTCTTATAGAGCATTTGCTGCTTCTTTGGACTCTGGTTCCTTAAAACCATGTTGTACAATATCCAAACACTCTAGTGAACTTAGGAATGCCTTCAATCTGATGCACCAACTATCATAGTTGTCTTTGGTCAGCTTCGGGATGAGTGTTTGTGTACTTTCTATAGTCATTTTGCTCTTTTAATGACTATATCGCCTTCTGGGAGCCGAATTTGACCAAACGGACACTGTAGATCGATCCGGAATGGTCCAAATAGTAGGGAACCGGTCTTACTTTGAAAAAATCGGGTCAGAATATGGGTGAACCGGTCAAACAACCGATTATGTACGGCGGGCGGTTCGCTGGGTTGAACTGGGAATATTCCGTGGAATATTTTGTCGGCGCGCTGGCAGCTGGGAAAACGGCACGCGTACGGAGTGGCTCGGCTCGGCGCGGTACGAAGCGACTTGGCGGCTCGGCTGGACGACTCGGCTCGGCTCAGGGGTACGGCTTGGCTTGTGGCTTGGCACAGCTGGATGGCGGCTCGGCTTAGGCGGCTTAGGCGGCTTAAACTGCTCAAATATGGCGCGCGTGGACGGCACTCGTCTTCAACCTCTGGCGCGCGTGGCTGCACGTGGGCTACTATCATCGGATCTTCAAGCGGCGCGTGTGGCTCACCGCGGGATCCAATTAGGCTGTTCTTTACACCAGTGAGTTCGTCTTGATGAGCTCTACACTATGGAATGATCAAAACTTGTTTTTGACAACTTTGAAAATTCGGATATACCCCAAAACACTTTTGTTTTATGACGAACGGGGCTCTGATACCAATTGTTGGTGGGAGAAACCACTGGTGGTGGCTTTGAAACACTCAGAGGGGATAAAACACAAAGTTTTATTACAGAAACACAAGCTTACAACAACATAAAAAATCTTAATACACGCCCTCTCTCTCTATATCTAGTGTTTCTCTCTTCTCTCCACACATATAATAACCTTAGCTTAGATGCCTATTTATACACAAATTCAGAACAAGAAAATTCAACCGTCATGTGTGAAGGCGGTTGGCGGCCAATGGTGTAAATGCGGCTGGGCGATGATAGCTGGCGGCTGGCGGCTGGCGGCTGGTCGGTGACAGCTGGTGGCCGGTTGGGTGGTGGTTGCCTTCCTTGACCTTCTGGATATTGAGTTTAATATGAACCTGCATCACTAACAATTGATGGTAGATCTTTGAACTCCAAATGGATATTCACTGCCATTATATCTATCAATGAGGTTGGATAAGCTGTGAGGCATTGGGAGCTTGTAATGCTCGAAATACTTATTAATGTTTGCTGCCATTTCACCTTCCTTGGATCCATCAAAGATTGGTTCCAAATTGATGGAATAGTTTAATAAAATATCACTCTGCAATGATGGATACTTGCTATTTCTGTCCTTCTCATCAAATTGTTTTTTTCTGAACATATGAAGGTCCACGTCCTGGATTGAACTAGATAAATGTCTTCAAAATATATGCCCAAGCAAATCATAGGGCAATACATGTGCATTATTGTTAAGAGATTAGAATCAAAAGTATCTTCCATCGTGGGTGATAAATCACCTCATCAGTTATGTAATTTGCTTTATTTGGATTAACGAGTTTCAATTATTATTATTTTCTAACTCTAATTTCCTAGAAAAAATAAAATACAAATGCACTGTGCATAAGGTGACATAATTTAAATCATTTGGTGCTTCTCAACATAGGTACCAGTACATTCATGTTAGTATCAGAAGTTCCACCTTCGCTTGTAGCCTTGATAGCCAGCTCTTTCCATTTCTTGGAATTCATTTTCATTTCTCTGCCTCTATCTCCCTCCATCACTTCTTTTATGCAAATGGCAATCTCTTCTCTTTTCACAATTCCATGCTCATCAACCTTAGCTCTGACCTCCACCTTCCAAGCCTCGATTGTTGAGTTCCAACCGCAATGTGTGAAAAACATCCCACAGCCTTATTTGCTAGCACTTTCACTTGAGGACTCCAATTCACTAGCAATCCCTTATTCTCCACTTCTTCAACAAACCCTTCTGGGATCTTCCCTTTCTCAGAATCCATCACCACCCTCAAGAAGTGAAAATTGCTCCTCTTTAAGCCCCATGCAATTTCCTCCATTTGCTTGTTGCTTAGAGTAGCACAGCTACCAAAGGACACATATACAACTGATGCAGTGGGCTTAGTGCTGAGCCAATTGATAGAAAGAGATGCGTCTATTTCACAGAGACTAATACCGTAGTCATCCTCATCATCAATACTCTTGTCCAAGTATAATGATGGGATTGTTGGTCCAATTGTCAATAACGGGCAAACTTTTGACATTGTATCCACTACCTGAAGGAACAACAAAATATTTGTGGAGATTTGGACCCTTAATTTACATAACATAAAAACACAACAAGTTCAAATTATTTATCTCTAAATATTCATGATTCTGTTACCTTTACTGCTAAGAGTTTCAAATTTTAATCATTTATAATTCACAATTAATTGGGATGGAATTGATGAAATTAATTGGTTTGGGATGGAAATTGAAAGAGAATGAGATTTTACCAGAAACCGTAAAAGAAGTGCAAATAGTTTTAAAGTCCAATTATGCGGTACAAAATTGCCTACCTCACACTCCAGCTTGTAGAAAGTGTTGATGAGGATCCAATCAGCCTTGTCCAAATTAGCAAACTGATCACTCTGGCAGAACAAAAAATGTTGGCAAGTCTTGAAGCTCAAGCAGTAGTGGTAATCCCTCGATCAACACAAGGGTTGAAGAAACTGGCATCTTTAACACTTCATGGTAGACATTGTAAAAGATGTAATCAACAGCACAAGCATGTGTAAAAAAAGCAGCTGCAAATAACCCGAAATCCTTTGCCACATCCAGAGCCCAAGCCAAGAAAGGCTCGTATATTACAGCATGGATAGGGCTTGAAGAGGTTTTTGGTATCTCTTGATGAGATCTGATAGGGTTTTTGGACCAACATCATGTAGGCTTGAAAGATAGGAGACCAGACAGCATGGGATTACGCCTAGAGAATTGCAGCATGGGATTTATGTGGCCTGCGCCTGGCAGTGGAACTACTAGTACATGGCTCCTTTTGACCATCTTTTCCATCTCTCTTACCCTCTCCGTAGGGCTCATTATTGATTCATTTCAATAGTGAAAAGAGTCTTTTGGAAGTGAGTGGATGGTTAGGAACTGTCCACGTTATCAACGATGACATATACTGCAGATTACAATACATTCTTCTAACTTGCACGTTTTAATTATTAGATTGATGGCTTACTTATAAAATCGGATGTGGTGATCCGGTCACATGTTGGGTAATATAATCAATGATTAAAATAACTTTATTTTAATTAAAAAAACATAATTTTCTTTTTTTAAAAAAAAAGTTGATAGTTGAGTTTTGATTTAAGTCGATTCGATTTTTTAATCGAATCACATTAAGTCAATTTTTTTTTTAATTTTCTTCAACCAAGTCAATTCAAGCTCAAAGTTGACCAGATCGACTGTTAGACTATTATAAATTTTAACTAGAATTGAAGGACTGGATTGGATAGCAATGAAAATAAAAATCTAATATCCTATAATCATCAATCTCATATATTAAATTGTTTTATGTTTTGTAAGTAATCATATTCTTCTAAATATTCACAATAATTGATTTGTAATTTATGACTAGATTTGTGGTCATTTGCCACCATAAACCAAAATATTTTTATTTTAGTAAAAAAAGATGCTCGGGTGACACGAGTATGTTTTAAAAAATCTAAAAAAAAAGAAGAGTTTTGTCTCTAATTAATAAATTCTAAAGAATAAAACTGAATAAATATGAGTTTAAAGAAAGGAAAGAAAAATAAAACCAAGGAAATCTAAGTGAACCTTCTAAACCTTTGTTAACCTTTAAAATCCACAACTCATGAAATTCTATACTCGAGCACGATCAAAAAGCTCAAACTCCAACCAATTTAATATTGAATGATGAAATAAAAAAAATCAATTTAAGAAATTTTTCAAAGTAAAAAAAAATGACAATCAAAAACAATGATAATCAAATTTGATAGGAAAAATGAGGGTGAAATAGTATAAAAAAAAAAAACCCATAAAATAGTGAATATTAATCAAAAGAATATGAACAAAAATAAAATAAAAAATAAAAAAACTAAAAGGGGTGAGATTAAAAAAGAATTCCAATTCTATAAATTATTAAAAATAAAAAAATAATCAAAAGGATAAGGATCAAATATAAAGGATTAACAAATTGAAAAATTATTCTAAAATATACAGAGGACATACTCGAAAACTTAGGAAGAAAGGGAGCATAAGGGGAGATATGATATCATGATCTTCAAGATTAAAAACTGAAAGGAAATAAGGGCCTTGGTTAAATATCAATAGGTTTATCACTAGGGAGATATGATATCATGATATCCTAGCATGATCTTTAAGTTCATAGGATATCCTAGAATGATCTTCAAGCTAATGGTGAGAGAATGAACCATAAGCCAAAAGCTTGTCATTGGTAGAAATGTAATGAGCTTAAATGTTTTCATTAAAAAATTTCTTCTAGATAAAGTTATAATCCACTTCAACTCGATTGAAAGACAAGGAAAGGGCTGGAAAGTTATTAACCTATAGGCAAGCAAGGTGTTGTGTTGAGAGTGACATGGGATTCTTTTAAGAAGCATATAAACCAATAAAGTTCTCTACCTATGAATGTCATTGCTTAGTGTCATAATCTAATTTTGAACCCTTTAAATTTATTTTATAAAAAAATATGCATTTAAAAAAATCCAAAAAAATATAAAATATAAAATCCAAAAATATTTTTGAGACACGAGGAGATAGTCTTCAAGCTGCAAAAAATCAAAATACCAAAAAAACAACTAGATTATGATAGTTTGACAAGATATGATGGAAAAAGGAAGAAAATTGAGGTTGAAATCCAAACTTCTAACAAGTTTAATTGACTTATTTAAGGACTTAATTAAAGAAAAAATAAGTTTAAAAGTCTATTGGACAAAAATTGAAAGAATTAATTAAATTCAAGGACTTAATAAAACTTCTAATGGGTTTTGTAGATTTAATCAATGACTCAATTGAAAAAAAATCAAGTTTAAAGGTCTAATTCGAATCAATTCACAAAGATTGTAATATTAGAGACAATTGAAACTTTAAAATGCTAAATTGGTGTAAATAGGGGCTTAATTAAAAGAAATTTAAAATATAAATTTCAATTGAAGACCACATTAAAGAAATCTAAAATCAAGAACCACTTTGGCATCAACACATTTTATCAAAATTACCCAAAAATATTTAAAAAATAATTTAAAATAAAAACAAATCAAATTAGGTATCGAGCATGTACATGCCTCTAATGTTACGCGATAGTGTCATCCCTTTCTTCTTTTTTTCTAGTTTTTTTTTCCCCTCGCACACCGTTTTCAAAAGTTCACCATGATGGTGGATAAGAAATGTGGAAGAACATGGTTTGATTTGGGTTTGATTATATGGGCGAACATTGTTTGTTTCCTTTGTTTTGTTTGGGCCGTATTAATTCATGTTATGGGCCGAGTGTATATATTTTTGTTTACATGGGTTGCACATTTTATTTGGTTTTATATACAAACAACAAAAAATCATTCCTTATATTTTTAATTATATATGGAAACGTCTCTCGAAAATAAAAATAAAAAATCATATTTTCATAAATAATAAAAATAAAAACAACATACAAGGCATGATTTAAGGTGTATTTGACACCCTGTTCCCTCAAATTTTGAATTTTTTTTATTTTTTTACTTAAAATAAATTATTATTTTTATTTTTTTGGATCGTTTTGATTTGCTGATGTCAAAAATATTTTTTAAAAAAATAAAAAAAACTTCATTTTGATTCATTTCTAAACGAAAAACACTTTGAACCGCCACCGTTACCACAATCTCAAACACACCCTTAACATCTTTAAATACAAAAATTCAAGAAAAATAGTTTTGTTGATATATTTGCAATTATTTTTAGATTTAATAACTAGTTTATGAAATATATTAGAACTTGGCTTGCATTTTAAAAAAATTATTTTGATTGTTTGAATATCAAGTATTACAAACTTATATGTAAGGACGTATTCCAGATATTAAAAGAAAATTAGAAAAGAAATGGACATTAGAATGGTTAAGATTTAAATTGATAGGATAAAGATTTTTTTACTGATAAGAACTTTTTCTAAACCTTATAAACATACCATTGGTTAGAAATACAAAACAATAAACTAGTTTATATTAGACAAACAAACAATACAACTTACCTTAGGTAAGTTGTACTAGGAGCGATACATCCTCCTTATATACAATAAAATCCTTTATCTAGACCCTGAAACCAGTAAAGGTTTCTAGTAATCAAAATACTAAGTGATGACTCTGTTCTTTTTTCTTTTTCTTACTAATAAGAAATAAGAATTTCTTGTTCTTTTCTTCATCACCACAAAGATATTGCTTCGACAGAAAGATCGTCGCAACGTCACATATATGCAACACTTATTATTCTAGTTCAGTCTTGGAGCGTGCTACAACATCTTGCTTCTTAGTTGTACATGATATTTATTCGACTGTAAAGAGTGTTTGGTGTAATGTATGTTGCGGTCTAGAATCCCCTTTAAGTATCGAATAACTAGTTTAACAACAACAAGATGATTTGTACAAATTTAAAAATAGAAGAGAATAATATTATTTAATAATTTAATATATATGAATTAAGTTAACTCATGTGGAGTTTATATAGCTATATAGCAAGACATATCAAGAAATAGAATAAAATAAATTATATAAAATGCTTGATCATCTCTTTTAATTAGATAATTGAAATATTTTTTTTTATCCTTTTATTAATTAGGAAATGATCAAGAATATTTACCTTGATTATTTTCTTAACATGTCACAATTTCTTAATGCACTCCCTCAAACTCATGATAATTTTACTTTTCATGCGTTTGATGTATATTAACATTATTTATATTGCCGTTGTAACCTCATCTACTTGTCAAAATGATCACAAATCGATAAAACAATCTTATTTGGTCATTAAATAAAATTTTGGTTGAGGTTGTTATATATGCTTGCAACAATAAAAAAAAAAGCAGAGGGAACAAAAAATGTTCAATAAATCAAATTCCAAGTCAAACTTTCATGCTTGCTACTTGGATGTAACAATAAACAATGAATACCATAAAGGCATAATGATGGTTTTTATAACAATAACAATGAGAGTATTCAAACTATTTAAATAATAGAGATTTTAAGGATGATGAATCAACAAATCATGAATTGATGTATCATTAAAAAAGATAATAAATAAAAAAATCATCTAGAGAATGAAGAGGATTGAAACAAGTTGTTTTAAAGTGGTTAAATAAACAACTTAAAAATAGCCTGAAATAAAAATAGAAGCTAATAATTAGAGCAATAACTTGCTTTGATACCAAATTAAAACTAAGAAATGAATAGCATGGTTCAAATGGAACTCAACAATGTTATATTGATCCATATATATATATATCAAAAATTAAAATATAGAGATGTTATCTAATCATAGTGTGATCTTCAGGAGATGTTATTTAATCCTAGCATGATATTTAGAATTATAGAATATACATACTTGCTAGCATTATCTTCACAATCTTTAGCATGATGTTCGATTGTGAGATATCAAATCTTTAGCGTTGCAAAGTACTGTAGTCTTCTTCCAAGCTTAAGTTGCTTGATTGTTGATCAAGTGGCGATTCTTTCTCACTGGTTTGGTGAGGTTCAATGCTTGTCAATTAATCCTTTGAATGGTGAGATATGCATTCATTCAAAATGAACATTTATCATAAATTAAAGATATCTTATATTATCATACTTGTTGTTATAAAACATACTTAAGTTAGAGAATTTAATGATACTTTAAATGTAATATGATGATATAAAACCTTAATGAAAATACACTTTAAGTACTAATCACCTCCTCTACCAAAAGCTATTGGGTCTGGTTTAGTAGATGGACTCAACGCTATTGAGTCTAGCTTCCAAGCCAAGCCCAAAACACTTCCAAAAAGAGCCAACAACGTTGGATCCTACTGCTCAACAGGATCCAATAGTATTGGGTTTAGCTCAGCCAGATCCAAAATACTTCAAAAGGGATGTGGGTTTAGCTGCCTAGTAAGACTTACCGATCTTGAGTCTAGGTGGGGAGCTGGACTCAATATCCTTGGGTCTGGCTATGCACCCATATCGAAATAAATTATTATTTGTATTATAAATATTAAAAATTTTATTATTATTAATATTATAAATTTTATTATTTGTAATTAATGTAAAAAAATAGTATTATTGGTATTATAAATAATATTATAATTAACAGTATTAAAATTAAAAAATAGTATTATTCATGTTATAAATATTATTATTTTTACTATAATTAATAGTATTACTATTAAAAATAGTATTATTTATGTTATAAATATTGTAGAGCCCTGAGAGGCATTCCTCTGCTATGTTTTTTTGTTAAGAATTGCGGTTGGGGGCATTGCCTCCTCTACTATGATTTTTGTCAAGAATTACAGCTGGAGGCATTGCCTCTTCTGTTAAAAGCTATGGGGCTGGCTTGGTAGCTGGAGTCAACGCTCTTGGGTCTGGCCAAAAACACTTTCAAAATAAGCCACTAGTGTTGGGTTCTGCTTCCCAACATGGCCCAATAATGTTTGGTTTGGCTAAGTTAGACTCAAAAAACTTTAAAACGGGGTTGGGTCTGGCTGGGTAATAGGATCCAATGTCCTTAGGTCTAGTTGTGCAGCCACATCTAAGGATATTATTATTTGTATTATAAATATTGTTTTTTTATTATAATTAAAATTATTCATTTTTAAAAAAATAGTATTATTCGGGTTATAAGTAATATTATTTTTAGTATATTTAAAGGTATTAATATAACAAAAATATTATTATTTGTGTAATAAATAATATATTTGTACTATAATTAAAAGTATTACTATAAAAATAGTATTATTTGTGTTATAAATATTATTTTTTTTTTATAATAATTAACAGTATTAATATCAAAAATATTATTACTTGTGTTATAAATAATAATATTTTTATTATAATTAATAGTATTAATATTAAAAATAGTATTATATGTGTTATAAATATCATAAGAACTTAGGTCAAATGAGTTTAATATTATTATTAATATTGTAAATATTATTATATGCATTAATATTATTAAATTTGTAAAAAAAAATTATTATTATAAAAAAAACATAGAATTAATTTGAAAGGTAAAATCAATTATTTTTGTTGTTATTGTTGTTAACTTGGGTCAGACATTCCATTCTCAGACCCAAAAAACTTGGGGCTGGAAAAGAGCACCTAACCTAAAGAGCTTGGGTGTAGCTAGAGCACAGACCCAAATCTCTTGGGTCTTACACCACACCTGACCCAAGACTTTTGGTTTTTCTTCTGGACCCAATCTCTTAGGTCTTGCGTTAGGATCTAAGGCTAATGAGTCATGTTTCAGGACCCAATGTTCTTGGGTCTGGCGTCAAGACTCAAGGCTAATGAATTTTGTGTTAGGACTCAATTTTCTTGAGTCCGACATCAAGACCCAAGGCTAATGGGTCCTGCGTCAAAACCCAAGGTTATTAGGTCTTAGGTTTCTAAATATAATTATTTGTATTATAAATATTATTGTTTTTATTATAATTAAAAGTGTTAATATCAAAAATATTATTGTTTGTGTTATAAATATTATTATTTTTATTATAATTAAAAGTATTAATATTAAAAATAGTATTATTTGGGTTCTAATTATTATTATTTTTTAATCAATAATAATCCATTTTAGATTTCCACTAAGTTATTTTCCACAGGTGGATACAAGGTTTTTTTACATAAAAAATAAATATTAATTATATACTTATACTTTGTCATGGACATAAAAAATAAAAATACAGATTTTTTACATTAAAAAATTATAATAGTAGATAAAAAAAGCGGATATATATATATATATATATATATATATATATATATATAATTTAGATAATTTGATAGTCCACGTTTATTATCATTAACCTTCAATTTTTATCCCTTCTGGATGGAAAAAAAAAAAAAAAAAAAACCCTTTGCTGAAGTTTATAGTTTAATATCATTTTGACATTTGGTATCATCATGTCGCAAAATAATAAGAAAATCAAACCCTAAGGGGTGATTTATTATTATGTTTTGAAAAATAAAAACATGCATATAATATTGGCAGCACTCTTGACACTTTTATATTTTTTGATCACTTAAAGAGAGAAGCATGTCTAGAATCGCGCGACACATGAGCTCTAAGAGCTCTACACATGAGAAGGTCATTGCTGTCTTCTCTGTCATGTCAATCTTGTTTTCACCAACCCTTTCCCACTCAAAGCACTGTATCAACGATCCCAAAGTTAAGGTCGTCACTCTGTATCAAGCTCTCCTTCCCATCCCAAAGGGGATGAAGTTGCATGCATCAACTCTGCCTGTAGATTCAAATCTCTCAGGCTTGAAACTTGTGGGCTCATCCCACAGTGCAGGGTCTCTATGGAGAGACCATGCGTTTACAAATAATATGGTCCCAGCTGGGACATGGTATCCTCCAATGGTACAGTCGGAGGATGGCATGTGCGGTGGTATAAGCGGTGTCACCGGACATAAACGCAGATTCTCCGAGATGATGCTCTGAAGTTAATTTAGTTTTGCAAAATCTGACTCTTCTATCAAGCGGTCTCCAACTTGAGCGTCCAGTTCTGCTTTAGCTTTCCTTAGCACGTCTGGATGGTTGAGTAGATTGGCTAATGCCCATTCCATAGATGTAGCAACAGTCTCTGTTCCCCCAAGCAACAACACCTGCACAAAATATATAGTGAATTAAACTCAAGCCAGCTCCGACCCGAAAGCTAAGATGAGAAGGGTTTACCGGGTTGACACACAACCCAGAGCCCCAGAGTTTCACGTTGATGAATTGTTTAATACGCTGACACAAAATTTGATGAAGCGGTTGAGAGAATAACAGGTGGCTTTAGGCATCATTTGTGGTTTTGTTTCCCTCTTTAGTGAGTGAAACTCTAAGAAATTGAAATGGGAGATGATACCAAAAATTGAGTGAATCAAAACAAAAACATCATTTTTCCTTAACAAGTTAAATGATTGAATCAACAAAAAAAGGGTTAGGTTTGACTAACCAACATGGCCTTTGATTATGTCATCAGTGTAGTATTCAGGCTGTTCTTCTTGCAAAGCGAGAAACCGGTTTATCATAGTGTTTCTGTCCCTGTCATCTCGATGCTCATCAACCAGTCCCTGTAAGAACACATCCATCTTCTTACTTAGTCTATCCAACTTCTTCAAGTGGCCTGTAATATCAACCCACTGCAACATTGGAATCAGATCCCCCACATTTATCATGGAAATATATGCAAACAACTCTTCCAAGATCTCCCTAAAAATCCTGGCCTCTTCGATTTCCTTAACATCTACGCCATAATACCTCTTTCCCGCAACCATTCTCATTATAATATTACTCGTCAGGTCCAAGAGCATGGATCTCAACTCTACCTTAGCATAGTTACCATGCTTGGAAACACCGCGAAGTCTACGCAGTAAGACCATGACTTCCTCTCTTCGGATGCTAAATAACGAAGTGAGGCGTGGAGAGGAGAAGATTTCAAGAGCGTTTATGCGGCGAAGGTTGCGCCAATGGTCGTCGTGTTCGACTGTGCCCAAGGTGGTGTTGTTGTAGTTTAAGTACTTGCTGACCAAAAAGAGAGGACGGTTGGCCAAGACAATATCGTTCTTGGTGAAACATTCTTCCACAGCCGATGGTGAAGATATGACAACGGCAAGGCGGGAACCGAGTTTGAGAGAGAATATGGGACCGTGTTTTTCTGAGAGGGAGTGGAGTGTTCGCTGGATAGGTTGTTTGAAGAGATGGAGATGGCCTATAATTGGAAGAGCAAAAGGGCTTGGTGGGAGATTACTGATCATCTTGCCTTGATTTCTTTTCTGGAGCAAGAACTTGGTTGAAGGAACAAGAAACACAAAGCATGGAAGAAGAAGAGAGTAGCAAATGGTGAGGGGGGGTCTAAGGAATGTCTCAGAAATCAGTGTTGGTGGCTAGTATGAAGCAGAGGGATGCAAATACAGGGAATAAGATGGTTTATGAACTCCATCCTGTGACGACACTCACATCCAGTAATCCTACTTGTATGCAGGGATTATGATGGGAAAGTTACTCCTGAGGAGGTGGCAGCTGCTGCGATGTACTTGAAGGATACATCAGGCAAGGAAGGCATCCAAGAACTCATCAGCTGCTGCGATGTACTTGAAGGATGTATCATTTTGAATGTGTCTGCATGTTTCAACATTCATCACTTTCTTCTTATTAGAGGATTAATGCATTTGTTCTCTTGAGCTCAGCTCCTACATGCAAACTGGTTTTGGTTCTAAGAAGCCACATCTTATTTTTCTGAATTATAGAAGCCACATGAAAAAATATTTCTTCGCCGCTAAAGCAAACAAGTCACACCTCTTATTTACCAAGAACCTAGTCAACAGATAATTTTCTCAATCCAATTGGGTGTTTTGAGTTGCTTATGAAAATCTATCAAGGGTCAGAAAATTAACATGATGCTTTTCTTCTACCTTGTAGTTTTTCTCTGCTTCTTGTCATTTTGTTGAGCATTTGCTAAATTTAGTATTTTCTTCTTTTTTACCTTGTATAACTGATGCCTAGATCATTTTGAATCGAACAGATGGAAAGATTCTTGTGGAAGACATTGTCAAATTAGGCAGTTGGACGGAAGAT
This sequence comes from Populus alba, assembly GCF_005239225.2. Classification (NCBI taxonomy): domain Eukaryota; kingdom Viridiplantae; phylum Streptophyta; class Magnoliopsida; order Malpighiales; family Salicaceae; genus Populus; species Populus alba. The sequence goes on along the minus strand of NC_133286.1, from coordinate 1,175,746 downwards.
GCCGAAGCAACTGAAGAGAGGGAGATGTAAAACAGTTTTCCTTCAAATTCTTTCCTGCTGTTGTCTGGATAGCACCCTACCTAACGAATAGTTTATTTAACGATAAAATGGCATGCCATCTAATGTGATTAGGTCCCATATCTGTTAGGGTCATATATATACAAGTAACCTTGGTTTTCCCAGCTCATTGATAAAGCTGGACATGCTTGCTAGTGCTGTAAAAGTGAATTCTGATGAATATATAAATGATATAGGTACACAGTACAGAACAAGAAATCGATATATTGGGCGTGACAGTTATATCTCGTGCCTTGGGAAATAAAATGCTCTGTGCAAGTTTATTCTTGAGATTGAGAAATCATGCTTTTGCATATGGTGTTGATCTAGTTGAATCAGGTGGATGTGTAATCAAGTTTATGATTGAGGCAAACTACATCAGCTAAATAAGATGCATTTTCAAGTTTTAAGGCCATGCATATGTAGGCTTTCACACCTTTGAATCTTTGGTTTCATGGAACTTCCTTGCAAGTTCTGCTGCAAATTCCGTAATATTCTTATCAGAGCTTCCGCCTTCATCCACTGCTGTTTTGGCCAGTTTCATCCATTTCTCAGAGTTCCTTCTCATCTCATTCCTTCTTTAGTGACAATCCCTTTTTCATTTTCCTTCACATGCCAAACATCGGCAATGCACTTTGCATTTGTTGGTTGATCAGTCCACTCTGGCATTGCCACCATTGGCACTCCTAAGCTCAACGCCTCGAGTGTTGAGTTCCACCCACAATGAGTCATGAAGCAACCAACGACGGACTTGTGAGCCAGAAACACTAGCTGCGGGCTCCAGGTCACAAGCAGAGATTTCTTTGATGACTCCTCCACAAAGTTGCTTGGAAGTTTTTTCCTTTCCGATTCTCTGACTACCCACAGGAAGCAGCAGGCACTCCTCTTTAGGCCCCAAGCAATTTCTGCCATTTGCTCCTCTCCAAGTGCAGCCATGCTTCCGAATGACACATAAACCACTAAGCCAGTTTCCTTTGAATCTAGCCACTCATTGCACCCCTCCGGATTGGGATTGAAGAGGCTGAGACCGTACTCTTTATCGTCCTCCAGCTGCTCTCGTTTATGTTGCTTTGTTTGTCAATCAATTGTTGACTGCTTGCTTGTTTGATCGCACTTATTTTCAAGTATTATTTGTCATAATACTTGAAAACTTTGTGGACTTTTGTTGAAACTCAAGGAAATAGCTATTTTCAAGGTTTACATGGAAATAGCTTGACTCATAGCTTGATCTGGGCTAGTTTTCAAGTTGAATTGAAACGAACTTTAGCATAAATGGCTCGGTTGAATTCACACGCGATAATCTAATGATCCAAACTAGATTTGACAATTATACTTCTCGTGCTATTATATCTATCTAGTTCGATGTCGAGGGGGAAAAATGCTAACTTTAAAAGATTATAGTATGATGGTTATTAAGAATGTTTACTATATTTTTGGATTTAAACTTTCTTTCGTTTTATATTTATGATGGTTATTAACAAAACTAATGAAGCAGAAGGAAAACAGAGAAATGAGAGAAGAATGATTCTGTTATTTCTTGCGTGAAGGAAAACAGAGAAATGAGAGAAGAATGATTCTGTTATTTCTTGCGTGACTCTTACATAATCCTCCTATGTACCATTATATACTTAAACGATTTATTATATTGTAAACTAACTCTAACCGACTCCTACCCTAATTAATCTGCACTAACAGTTATCCAACTTGTTGGGTAAACTACTTTGCTTTTTCTTCATAGACATGCATCAACTTGTTGTGTTCTGAACAATTTATTTGATCTTGTGGAATAAAAAAGTATCTTCCTTGACTTTTTTAATGGATTGAAGTGATTTGCCGACAGTTTCATCATCCACTTGCACTTCTTTTTCTTCGTAGACTTGTGAAGTCAAGATTCCCCAAGATCAATATCATCATTTAATTGTTGCTAATTTGGTTGAAGAAAGAAATATCTGTTAGGCTGATTTACTTCCATATTAATTATTGTTGGATTCTTAATCTGAATTTTAGAGTGGTTCTAACTTCTTAATCTGAATTGATGGAAACAATTTGTTTTCTTAATTATTGTTAAAACGTTGGTATTTATATACCTTTTTTCTCAACCAAACCCTTTAACTCCATAATATTTGACAAAAATAAAAATAAAAACCCATTAATTCTCTGTGAATTATAAAGAAGAATAATTTCTGTAAGCAAACAATCATAATTTATCTTTGACATTTCAAGCAACTTGTTGTCAATCATCTTTTCATGGGCCCTACAATTATTTTCATTAGTCTATTATTTGTTGTTGTTTTTCTTCAAGCTTGTGGAACGGGGTGCCCACCAACTTGTTGTTTAAGCTACTTTGCTTCTTTTTTTTCATAGACTTGGAAAGTCATACCGACAAGTCTCTTTACTCTCATCATCCACTAGCACTTGTTTTTCTTCTTCGTAGACCTGTGAGCTCAAGATTCCCAATTATCCACTTCATCAATCTCTATCCCGTCAAAATGAATTTTGGGGCAAGAAAACAATATCATTCAATAAATTAGAAAGTGTAAATTGTAAAACCCAACCAATAAGATAAGATATATCTTCATAGTAGTTTTTGTTTTTTTTTTCTAATCATATTTACTATCGCAATAATACATCATTGCAACATTTATTTTAGATTTATTTAAATCCTATATAATAATATATGAAAGAGAAAACCATTTACTACTTATGATCGTCATCAACTCAAGAATTATAATCTCTTCTCATTTGTTTTTTGATTAGGCCCTAATAACATTAAGATATATTCCAGTTTTGATCATTTCTTAGGGAATAGGTTAAAAAAATACCCTAAAATTTGGATCAATATGAAATTAGAAATTTAGATAAAACATGGATATGTTTGAATGAAGAAATTTAGGGCAGAGATGGCGTATACAGACAGAGTATGCCAAGAACCAGTAAGTTACTATTTTTTTATTTTTCACCAGTAAGTTATCCTAGTGCTTGCTAGGACTAGCCCAACAAACAGATTAAAAGAATGAAGTTTCACCAATCTGTCATCAGAGTCTGTAAATATTGTTACAGATGATTTAAGTTTGTTTGACAAATTTTTCAAGAACATGTTTGTCTTTGATGGCTTATTGTCATAGCTGTGAACTCTGAAGAAAAGTGATCTTAGAAACCAAAGTCCTGCAATGTCATCAGAGTCTGTGAACATGTTGTTCTCTTTTTTAGCTAATCTTTCTGGGTAGGTTCTCTGGTTTGAGGCTGGTGCTGAAGAAAGGGGAAGCCGACGCTGCTACTTTTTATTCCTGGGCTGGGTTCCTTTAATTGACTGAACGGTCCAAGACGACCACTACCTTGATTTTGTAATTGCTGCAAAGTCGTAAAAACTGCCTTCACTTTCATTGTTGGGTAATGAAGTGACTGTTATTGCAGGATTAATCTTGATGCATCGTCGGGCATCCCTTTTTTTGGGTCGGGCGAAGAAGATGAACGGTGTTGATGGCCATTTGCGTTTTATATAGGTCAAAGTCTGTTCGTATATTAATTGACTGAACGGTCCAAGACGACCACTACCATGATTTTGTAATTGCTGCAAAGTCGTAAAAGCTGCCTTCACTTTCATTGGTGGGTACCCCTTCTGTGCATTTTTATAAAATTCAAAGTTGGCTTCCCCTTTTCTTTGGTGGGAACTCCTCTTGTAATTTCATAATGCTTTAGTAGTAACCATGCCATAAATAATTCGTAGACTTGACCCATGATCGGTCACTTTTGTATTGAATGAGGATGGACCCTGTTTATATAAATATCCAGTTTAATTAATTCGTATGGTTAATTACTGTTTTTTATAAATAAAATTATTGAGATTAAAAAAGTTGTTAGTGTTATTTAATGATTTTTTTAAAAAATTTAAATTAAATTAAAATTGTAAATTAAATATTATAAACGAAATGATTATCAAATTAAAAATTAAAAAGTGCTTGACACTTTGATATTATAAACGAAATGATTTTTAAAAAATTTAAATAAAATTAAATATTATATACGGAATGATTACCAAATTAAAAAATTAAAAAAGTGATCGTTGATATTTTGTAATTGCTTTCACTTTCGTTGGTGCGAACTCCTCATGTAATTTCCTAATGCTTCAGTAGTAACCATGCAATTATTAATTCGTCGACTTGACCCATGATCGATTCCCTTTTGTAATGAATGAGGATGGACCTAGTTTATAATATATATATATATATGTGCGGCAGAGTAACAAAATAAAACCATTATTTTATTACCCTGCAAGTTTTCTCTCGATGTTGAGTGGAATATCAAAGCACCTTTTCGGTGCATACCCAGCCCTTCTTCTTCTAGTCATCCTAGCCGGTCACCAGAGTTGCAGTGCTAGCAAGAACAGTACTGTTGACTGTGCTCCATCTTCTTGTGGCAACATCCATAATATTAGCTTCCCTTTTCGACTAAGCACCGATCCCAATAGCTGCGGCGACAAAAAATATGAACTTACTTGTGAAAACAACCGCCCAGCTTTATACTTGAATAATGGGGTAAAATATTACGTTCAGGCAATCCATTACAGCAACTTCACGATTCGACTTGTGGTTGCTGATGTTCAGAAGGATGATTGCTTCTCTATCCCTCGTCATTCTTTATTCTTAGATGATTATCTTCCATATCGTATTTATGGCTGGTTCGGTTACGATATTCCGTCCTCTGTAAGTTTTAGTTTTATAAGTTGCCCAAAGCCAATACCGAGTCCTCCACACTATATTGTGGATGCTTCTTCATGCAAAAATGGTAGTACTCTTTTTAATTCCCACAATATGGAGGGTTATTCCAGCTATGTCTTTATTGGTGATTCCTTGGGGGGCATACCGGACTCATGCCGTGTAAATTTGATCTATCTAGCGCCTTTCACTTTCCAGCCGAAAAATAGGACCAATATTTCCTATATAGATGTCCGCGATACTATTCTATATGGGTTTGATCTTTCATGGTCTGGGGCCTGTTGTGATTTTCTGAAAGAGAACCCCTGCAACTTTGATGAAGCCGAGATAAGCTTCCAGTGCCGTACGTTTCCCTCTCTCCCTCTCTCTCTCTCTCTCACCCACACAGTTCGCTAATAAAAAGAGGAAAATAATGCGTTACCGTTTTGTCTTAAGCTCTTATTAGCTCTTTCATTCATATCAGTTGCATAATTATTCTCTTAAAATGATTTTAATTAATTTCATTAATTTAACTCTTTCTTATATATATATATATACATTAGGATTAATCGGTAATCCAATCGAATTTGCAATGGGTAAGTAGCTCTCTTTCACATCACAGTTATATTTTTTTATATCAATATGCGAATATAAACATGATTGTCATATTTATTTTATTTTATAATCTGTTTGTTTTGTTTGAAATAACAATAATAATAATTAATTGTTATTATTATTACCAATACACGGAACATTAACATATATTATTCAATGGGCAATGACCAGAATACTTGGCTTGATTTTTAAACACCTCCTCTACAGTTATATATGAAATTTATCTTTCTCTCTCTCTTTAGATTTTAAAATCATATACCTTTTTCTTACAGCCTTATTAATTTTTTTTTAAAAAAATATTTTCTCTATCATAATTTTAATTTTACACCCCATATATTATATAAAACTTACTTTCACCTTGTAATGATAATTTAAAATATTATATACAATTCCTCAACCTTTTTACATCAAAATGCATAATTATTTTATATTCCCCAATAAAAAGTCATATCGATGTTACTTAGTCTCTTTATTATTTGTTTGTTTTCCTTGCAGGTTTTCTGGCTGATTATATACTAACTTATCTGAGTTATCTTGGTAAGAACTTTTCTATTTGTCTAAATTCTTGAACATAAAACCTAAATAAGGTTCAAGACATTAAAAACAACGGAATGGAGAGAGAGATCTTTAGAAACTTTGCTATTACGTAAACTCTCTAACTTTTCTACCTAAAATCTTGAAAAATTGCATGAAAGATGGTGAAAGGTCGAGTATGAAGTAAGGATATCCACTATAGATGCCTATTTCTAGCTAAGTTTAAAGTAAATTTAAGAAGTTTTGCCATTAAAAATATATGAATTTGTTGAAATGATTAGCTCTCAGAATGATAATCCACTCTGTTAATAATGAATTCAATTCGATAATTTTTTAGTACATTTCGTCTTAATTTTGCTTTAAACTCTCCAAGTCTATTTCTAGCTATCAGGTTATTTGAATACCAAAACACACTTGCATGCTCTTTCCTTCAGTTAAATTTATGAATTATAAGATTCTGAATATTGACGCAATGTTATCTTTTCCTTGAAATGTAGTCATCGATTTATGGCCGCTAAATAGGTATTTACCAGGTGAGGAGTCTTTATTTATTATGCTTCAATTTTGAAAAAAGAATATACGGATTAGATTTGATACATTTATCTCAAAGGCATTTTTCTTTATTTTTTTGTATACCAAAATCTTAGACACTGACAAGTGACAATACCTTTTATTCTTCTTCTTTTTTTATGAATATAGCTGTCAGATTGACATTTTATGGAAGCTCGGGTGAGTTAATTTATTTTATCTTATTATAACATTTTCTAAGAAGAGTAGTACTAATAAATTTATTTTGTGAATTGTGATATATGAAAACAAAACATACATACATATATATATATATATATATATATATATATATATATATATTTCACATATTTACTTTGCTCTTTTTCTGTTATTGTAGGGGGATTGGAATTAAACTTATATAAAAATGGTGAGAATTAATTAGCTCATGCTTGTCTTATTTAGGCTAAATTACAATCTTTCTCTTACAAAAATGGATGTGAAAGTTTTCTTTTATTCGGTTTCAAAGAGTTAATCTAAATATTTGGTGTTAGTTTAGATAATTATACTTAATTATATATTAGTTTAATTAGAAGTATCATAAAATTATTACAAAAACCATACAAAAGTTTAAAATTATTACAATTCAAAATTCCTTAATAATTTTTCTTGAAGGGATGGTTTTAAAAAAGTTTAATGCATATATATTGGGTATAAATAGAATTATTTTTTTAATATTTTATTTTCCTTATAAGAGGTTATTATAATTTAATTAAGAATCTTACGATTGCTAAAATATGATGTATAAACTACGTACATTTTCATATGATTATACATGCATTGTTTAGCGCATGAGAGCATCGAGGTAGAAGTTTTTTTGAATTTAACAGAGATTCTTAGCAAGTTTATCCATATAATCTTATTTTAGTCCTTATCTATTCTTGGTTATAATTATTAGAATTTTAGTTTCTCTCTTCAAATTAGGATTTTATTGAAACTTTCTTGGCTCATAGAGGAGGGGAGTGTCCAAGGCAACTATCCAAATTAAGCGATTGTAAAGAGCATAGCCTTTATGTAATATTGTTTGTGTTTCTTAGTTTCTATTTGTCTTCATTCCCTTCATTTATTTATTTGGCAGGAAAGCATAGCACGAAGAACATCTCTTTATATGCACTAAGCATTCTCACAGTTTTGCTCATTACACTACTTCTACTTGTGTTCATCGGTAAGTGTTCTCTTTTGCTTTCTTGGAATAACTGTGAACCATTAAATGTATGTATATATTAAGATGCAAAATATTTAAAAGATAATATCAATTTTAGAGATACATATTTAATGGTTTCATCCATGCATTACCTTTTGCTCATTTTCATCAATTAAATTGTTAAAAATAAGTCTTTCAAATTTAAATTCCTCAATTCAATTCTAATTACTTATTTTCTTGCAACCGATGTCATTTTTTCCATTAAATATGGATAAGTGTCAAAAATTTAGAAATGCAAAGTTACCAAAAATAAAAGAAAGATAATACAAATTATAAAAAATAACAAATGGGAAACATTAGGGAAAAAAATCAAACTTAAAATCTCTAAAACTCTTAGAGACAAATTAAATACTAGATTAAAATGGAAAAAAATAAATTGTAACCCTTCATTGAAATTTTAAAATGGACAATGAATGTATATTAAGATTCGAAACCATTAAGGGCGATATTATCTCTAAGTATTGGTACTTCAATGGTTTCATCCATTATCTTTTGCATATCTAAAACATTATCAATTAAAAATAGAAAAAATAAATTGCAAAGCATCTAGTAAAAAAAGAAGAAGAAATGGAGTACTTAAAAAAAATTAAATATTAAAAGATAAAAAATTTAAATAGAAAAGAATGACTTAACATATTTTATTTTTCTCTTTTTCTTTGTTATGAAAAAATAATATTTACAATACTCTATGGTGTTTTTTTTTTTTCTAATGGTTTGTCAATTTCATTTTTCAATCTAATTTTTTTATTCAAATTTATCTCAATTTTCAAAATTTGAAATTCTTTTCTAATATTTCTCAATTGTTGATTTTATACAAATTTTTAATTATTTTTTTTTTTAAAAAAATATAGGTGTAAAATTCTATATTCTTGGCATGCGTTGACATTTAATGGAAGCATTGATCAAATCACAATAGAGGGATCATATTAAAAAATATCTAGAGTAAAGGGACTGAACGAATAAAAAAATAATATTAAAAATATCAAGAATGGAGGTGTGAAATATACAATTATTTCATTGTTTATTAGAGCTCTGAGTTTAAAATTAGAGGATTAGGATGGAATTAAAAAAATGAATTAAAGTTTGAGGACTCATTTTAATTGCTGTTCTAAGAAATAAAGAGAGATATTTTATAAGTTAATGAATAAAATTACAAAATTTGAAAACAACATATATTGGCAAGAAAAACTTGATATATATTCATGTTTTTGATTTTTCCCTTAAATCAATGAAATCTCAATTAAATTTTATTTGGTGATAAGAATTTCAAATTAAAAAAAAAATCAATGCTTTTGTTGATACATGTTTGAATTAAGAATCATAATTTCATTTAGAAAAAAAATTTACATGGCAATCTAATAACAAATAATATGTTTCCATAATTGATTAATGTTCTTATAATGTCTATATGCAGGGATATATCATACATTATTATTCATTTGTGGGCTTCCATGTCTCATAACCTTATTGGTCTATAAATGGCAAAGAAGGCATTTATCAATGTATTGTAAGATTGAAGAATTCTTGCAAAGTCATGATCATAATCTCACGCTTATAAGGTATTCTTACTCGGAGATTAAGAAGATAACTCACGGATTCAATGACAAGTTAGGTGAAGGAGGTTATGGCTCAGTGTACAAAGGAAAGCTTCGTAGTGGCCGTTTTGCAGCTGTAAAAATGTTGCGCAAAGAAAAAGGTAATGGGCAAGAATTTATCAATGAAGTTGCAACCATTGGAAGAATTCACCATTGCAATGTGGTGCAGCTCATAGGCTTTACTGTTGAGGGCTCAAAGCGTGCCCTTATATATGAGTTCATGCCTAATGGATCTCTTGAAAAGTATATTTTTTCTAGGCAAGGTACCATACCGCTGAGCAACCAGAAAATATATGAAATTTCTCTTGGGGTGGCTCGTGGCATTGAATATCTACATCAAGGTTGTGACATGCAGATTTTGCATTTTGACATCAAGCCTCACAACATTCTTCTCGATGAAAATTTCACTCCAAAAGTCTCAGATTTTGGACTTGCAAAATTGTATCCAACTAATAATAGCATTGTGTCCCTTACTATGGCTAGAGGAACGATAGGATACATGGCTCCTGAGTTATTTTACAAAAGTATCGGAGGTGTCTCTTACAAAGCTGATGTCTATAGTTTTGGGATGTTGTTGATGGAAATGGTTGGTAGAAGAAAAAATCTGAATGCATTGGCAGATCATTCAAGTCAGATGTACTTCCCTTCATGGATTTATGACCAGGTTAATGAAGGAAAGGATATACTTGAAGATCAAGCGACAGAGCAGGAAAAGAACACAATAAAAAAGATGACTATAGTGGCATTATGGTGCATACAATTGAAGCCTATTGATCGTCCATCGATGCTTAGAGTAGTACAGATGCTTGAAGCAGATATTGAATCTCTACAAATGCCTCCTAAGCCTTTTCTCGTTCCACAACAGACATCAAATGATGATAGGATCAATATGGCCAATCCAACAAGTTTAAGAGATTTGTCGAATGTTTGTAGCATTGATTCTTCATATCAATTTGGTCGTTGATAGAAATACTCTTATATGTTTGTTTATTTAAGTAATATGTTAATTTTGTATGCCTTAACTATCTAAATTTTTATGATAGTCGTGTTTGTTGTCGCATGCGTGCAGCGTCGCAGTGATCGCCCACCCCCCATCATCGAGTGTGGTAAGTCTATCTATTGTGGAAAATATGGTGAGACAAGGAATTCTTTGTCTCTTAGCGGTGAAAGATAGAGTGGAAGTCGCCACCTAGTATTTTGGTCACTAGGAACCCTAACTGGTCTCAGAGATTGGGTACAAAGACTGATTGCGTAAAGGGAAGGTATTAGCTCCCCAAATACGCCCTGCCTAAGGTAAGCTGCATTGTTTTATTGTTTAAAAGATTCTAAGGTCTTATCATGTTGGTCCGTCTAGGGTTCAAAAAAAGCCCTCCTCAATAAGGAGGTTCTTATCTTTTGGGGTAAAAATGTAACCGGTCTAATATCTATAAAGGACTACCTTTTTAATATTGGAAATACGTTTTATGTATAAATTCGTAATCCCAGACATTAAAACAAAACAAAATATTTTTTTGAAATATTAGCCAAGTTCTCATGACTTTAATAAATTGGTTATTGAAGCCAAAATGCATGCTAAAATAATATATATTTTTTTAAGTTTTCTTTGTTGTATAAAAAATAAAATATGAGTTTTTTTTTTTTTTAGCTTTGAGAGACTTGGCCGTATGACTAAAGACAGAAGTTCTTTTTTTGAAAATCAGGTATTTTTAATACCGGATTTGTATTTTTATGATATAAAAATACAGACCAATCTTAGTCTAAATGACGTAGAAAAATCCGTGGAAAAATCACAATTTTAATATATATAATAAAAAACACACAAGAACAAAAAAAAGAAAAAAAATAAATAAAATGGACTGGGTTGGGCCTATATTGGTTCAGCCACAAGGCTGGGTTCAGCCACAAGGCTGGACTCAGCCTAGCCGCGTGGGCTGGGCTGATGTTCCAGCCTTTAGCTAACAGGGCTGGACTCAACCCAGTCGCGTGGGCTGGGCTGATGTTCCAGTCCGCAATAAAACAAGGCTGGGCTGATGTTCTAGCCCGAAGTAAAAAGGGCTGGACTGATCCCAGCCGCGTGGGCTGGGCTGATGTTCCAGCCCGTCATATAAGGAAAAAAAAACCATGACTGGTTATTGTGCATGAGCACAGTAACCAGTTAATTAACTAGCCGGTTACTGTGCGCATGCATAGTAACCGGCTAATTATTTTCTTCTTGCATGCAGAACGTGCACAATGCACGTTCTGTTGTCAAGAAGATGATTAATGACTGGCGCGAGGAGGGGAAGGGAATTTACCTGAGACGATGATCTCGAATGGCTGAGTTGAAGATGGTACTGGTGACTGTTCTCGGTGGCACTGCGGTGGCGATGACAGTGAAACCTAGTGACAGCAGCGGCGCTTCTTCTCCATTGTGCAGAGATACCAGTCGGTGTTTTCTTCCCCACCGATTTATCCCTTCTATTCCTTTTATTCCTTCTCCCCGTCTGTCTCTCTAAGTTTCCCAGTCGATATCCCCTGTTTTTGTGTTTCTCAGTTTTAGTCGTTTCTCTCTCAACACTATCAGTTTCTCTCTCTCTCTCGGTTTCCCTCCCGTTTTCTGTCGTTTTTCCTCTTTTCCTCTCCCTTTTTTTCCCCCTGGTTTGGGTGGTATTTATAGGGGCAGGGGGAGCGAGGTTGACCCTGCCCCGTCCCATCGTCGCCCGTGCATGGTGTGCGCGTTGCCTACTCTTCCTCGGCGCTGACAGCGGTGGCCAATGGAGGCGTCACTTACGGGGCACGGGTGCTCTAGCATCTCATCATGAGATGGGTGGCGTCTGACTTGGGCTCTAAAGCACGTGGGAGGAAGAGACAAGGGGAAGAAAACAAAACTTCTCTTTCCCTGCTGCACGTCCAGGGGAAGAAGAAGAAGAAACAGTGCCGTCTCAAAACAACACTGTTTCGTCTCTTTTTTTTTATGCATGAAACGATTTCATTTTGCTTAAAACACGCCATTTATTTAAATGAAAACTAGCACCAAAGTGCCAAATTTCACATCAATCCTTCAATTTGTGTGCGTTTTGAATTTTGGTTCTTGGTCTATCAAAACATATATTTTTTTGCAATCAACCCTCCATAAATTCTATTAAATCCTTAAATAAAATTTAATTGAGTCTATCAACATTTGATTTTGTATTTTTCTTCCTCAAATAAAGTTTTCTTAATCAATAGGGCTCTCACTAGTCAATGATATACTGCCAAATTTCAATATTTGTATTTTGAACCTCCTAAACCAATTTTGACCATTTTTTCGGCGCTTTGGCATCCTCTTTTCATTGATATCTTTTTGTATTTTTTTTTATTATCTATATATATATTTTTGTATTTTTCTCTTTCTTATGTGGGGACCCAAAAATGAGTTACAACATTTGTTAAAACTTTCAATTAACTGGCTTACAAAGCATTCAATATACACTATTCATGTATCATTCTCACATTAAAATATGAATTTCTAAAATTACTTAATGTTTGTTCTATTATGACATTGTTTCTTTTTATTTTATTTTATTAAAAATAACTTGTTGACTCTTATAGTTATTTAAAACTTTAACTGGTCTTTAGAGATCTATGATAAGGGACATGTTAAGTCTAAGAAAAGATAATATCATCCCTGAAACATCCAACCTAAAATAGATTGCATTGTAGTCTTGTCTTCATTGCTAATAGTTTGTTATGCTATACTATTATGATTTATTTACAAGGTGATGGTGAGTTCATCACAATATATTAAACTCTTTATTGAGGTTCAAACCTAACCATTTTAAAAGTCCAGTTGGTTAAATTTTTCACTCTCAATTACTTAGTGAATTATATCTATGAATATACTAGTGAGCCTATATTAAGCTTAGTGAACCCAACTCAGATCAACACTTCTAACTCTAATGTAATGTCAATAAATATTAAACCTATAAAAATATCTTTTTTTTTTAAAAAAAGAAACGTGTTATACTTCTCTTAACATTCAAAGTAATGGTTTGTTGTGAGTATATTTATTTTAAGCATAAAAAATAAAGAACAAAAAACATTTTTTTATTTTGAGAAAAAAAAAAGACAAAAGTTTGTTTTGTTAAATTTTTGGGTATGTCAGTCTAATGAGCCTTTAGATTTTAACAAAAACTTAGTATGACTAATAAACTTGTCATTAAGTTCAAATATGCATGCATAATTGTTTTTGTAGGTACTACTTATTGTAACCTATTTGTGGATCCCCAGATAATGGTACTACTTGTTGTAACCTATTTTTTGGATCCTAGATAAAAAATAATAAAATACAAAATAATAATGATAATAATAATAAATCAAAAATATTTATCAAAAAAATATGATAGTGAAAAAGGATTTCAAAACACTCAAAAAATGGTCAAAAAAATTGGTTGAGGAGGTTTAAAAATACAAAGATTAAAATTTAGCAGTATTTTATTGATTGATGAGAGCTCTGTTGACAAAGAAAATTCAATTTGAGGAAGAAAAGTCCAAAATCAAATGTTTATGGACTCAATTAAATTTTATTGAAGGTTTAATTGAATTCATGGAGAGTTTGATTGCAAGAAAAATTGATTTTTGGAGTTAATTTGGGCTTTAATTGGAAGAAATTAAAGTTCTGGGGTCAAATTAAAGTTCTTGGTCAAATCAGGAGCTTAATTGCATAAATATTGAAGTTTTATGGCCAATTAAGGACTTAATTGAAGAAATCCGAGACCAAGGACCAAAATGTAAAACACGTGCAAATTGAAGGACTGATTTTGAATATGATGCGTTTTGGCGCCAAAATCCATTTAAATGAAACGACGTGTTTTGAGAAAAACAACACCATTTCATGCACTGTTCACAAAAAAAAAATTGAAACGATGCCATTTTGAACGGCACCCACGTCTTCTTCTTCCCCTGGACGTGCGAAGCAGGGGAGGAAGAACAAGATTTTTTCCTCTATTCCACCGCCAGCTCTCTCTCAAAAAGATGCTGACTACCCACTTGCTTGCCATATGGTGGAAGAATGGAGGGGACGTACCCCTTGGGCGGTTCAGGGCGACAGCACAATGGCCATCCCAGCCACGTCTCCTTCCCCTGTTTTTGCTTATAAAAACAAGGGAAGGGGAAGACCAAAAAAAGGAGAGTGTACAGAAAGGGAAGAAGAAAACAAAAAAAAAAAACAAACAGAGAGAGAGACAATAAGAGAAGAGAGAGAACACAAAAGAGGGGAGAGGGAAGAGAGAATAGTAGGGAAGGTCGGGGAGACCGAAAGAGGAACAAAATTGAAAGAGAAAGAAGAAGAACAGAAAAAAAACAGAGGAATAGAGAGAGAAGAGAGGAGAAGCACAGGGATATAGAGAAGATAACCGAGAGTAAAAACAGAAAAAAGAGAAGAAGAAAACACAGGGGTTGCTGTCTTTACATAGAAAAAGAAGAAGCGTTGCAGCCGCTGCCACCGAGCTTCCCAGCTGCCGCGGGCCACCATCAGCATCGCCTCCACGCCACCGCAGGTCAACCCTTCTCCCTTTCTTCTTTCTCCCGCTTCTTCTCCTTTGTTGCCATGCCTCCACTATTCACCTAGCATGTGAATAATGGAGGGCACTGTTCACACATGTAGATGGGCCAGGTTTGGCCCAACCCATTTCAAATATATATATATATATATATATATATATATATATATATATATATATGTTGTGATTTGCTCACCTTTTGATTTATGTCTTTTTTTTACTTAATATCGATCTGTAGTTTATGTCGTTAAAAATACCAAATCCGATATTAAAATACCAGGTTTTCGTCAAAACTTCCAGAAATTCAAAAAAAAATTTGAAAAAAGAGAAAAATATTTTTGTGCATACGGCCAAGTGTTTCAAAGCTAAAAATCATATTGTATTTTTCATACATAAAAAAAAAAAAAACAATGTTTTAGCATGCATTTTGACTTTAATAACTAGTTTTATTAAAGTCAAGAGAACATTGGCCAATATTTCAAAAACAACAAAAATTTTATTTTGTTTTATTTTTAATATCAGGGTTTATGAATTTATACGTAAAACGTATTCCTGATATTAAAAATGTATTTTATTTTGATGACTTAAAACAATTAGGTTTTTTACCTGATAAGATAATGATCTCCTTACAAAGGAGAACTTATCTTGAACCATAGACAGATCAACAAATAGAAACCATAACAAGAACTTAGATTTTATCAGACATTAAAGCAATGCATCCTACCTTAGGTAGAGCGTATTTAGGGTGCTAATACATTCCCTTTACGCAACCAGTCTCTGTACCTAATCTCTAAGACTAGTTAGGATTCCTAGTGACCAGAATACTAGGTGGCGACTCCCATTCAAATTTTTCACTGATAGGAGACAAGAATTCCTTGTCTCTACACATTTGCCAGGTAGACCCTTACAATTTTTCCTTGAGGGTGGACAATTTTTGTGAAACCACACACGTGCGACACTACTCTTTAAGAATAGGAAAAATATTTGTTTCATTAAGAAAAGTATGTCAATAATATTTTTTTATTTTTTAAAAATTATTTTTGAGATCAGCACATTAAAATGATTTGAAAACATAAAAAACATATTAATTCAAAATAAAAATAAAAATAAATTTTTTTTCAAAAACACTTTTAAAACGCAATGCCAAACATGTCTAAGCTGTGATTGGAGTAAAACGTGGGTAAAAAATCACCCTTTCCATATATGTTTCCAAACCCAGATTTTATGCTAATTTAATATGAAAGGTATTAATTTTAGTCGAAAGAAGAAAGTAGTCTGTTTTATGCCAACCTTTTGATTTTGTAGATTTTATCTCAAAAAATCAAAATAAATTTGATACAATAACTTATTTTAAAACATCATCACTAATGGAATAAGGGTTGAATAAGACCACAAAAGTAGGTTAATTTTTTTATACATATTCAATTTGTTCAAGAATAAAAAAAATACAAAAAATCTCTTACACGTTAAAATTAAAAAATTCAGAAGTATTATTTATCAATGGCAGCCAAAATTTAAGTTACATATATTTAAATAGTTTTGAGAAATTAACCCTAATGGATCTATTATTATATGCTGAATTGATCCACTTATAAAAATTAACTAAAAACCTTTACTAATAAACTCAAACTCTAATTCAAACAAGCCTTGGGCTATATAGCAAACAAAAATAAAAATAAAACTCATAAATCATAAGTCTTTATCTGCCCAATGATCCTAAAAATTAATATGTTATTAAATACCACTAATTTTTTGTTCTTTGTGTAATTAGGATGAATAAAAATTTCTTGGAAGAAAATGATTTTAGAACATTAATAAATTCTAACCATGTTTAGAAATTATGTTATAACTCATTAAAGATCCTTATAAAATTAGATAATTTTCAAAAACAAGTTGTCACATCTTCGTAGAAAAAAGATTTTTACCAAATAGAAAGTCTATAAGTCAAAATAAATAATAAAATTTATATAGTCTGTTCTGATCTATATTACAAGCCTGTACCGAACACCGATTCACTTGAAAGTTTGCCTCAATATAAAAAAAATATCTTTAAAATTTTGTGATAAAATTTTCATTCAATTCAATAATTTAGTTTAAAATTATATTTTAATAACATATAATTATACCGTACTTTTACTATATAATTCGAATCTACCTTCCATAAATAAATAAAATATTGAAGGAAGAGAGACTTTGGGACGCCTCGCATCACGGGTGACCACAGGAGAGGTGGATGCATTGGAATTTTGAATGCCAAGTCCGTCAGTTTAAAAACAAAAAAAACAACCATATATGCACGTCGTTTAAGGACCACCCACAAGTTGGCCTACTGGTATTTCCATTTACAATTTTGGGGACGAAGAACTAGCTACCTACTGATTACTCCTTTCAATGTTGACAACTATCCAACTATAGATATTTAATCGGCTTATTTATTGTTATATTTTTATTAATATGTGTGTTCAAGTCAGCTTGCGTGCACCTCGATTAATCACACGAGCTTTGAAATTAACGACCATATAAACCTTTACCGGCCATCAATATTAGCAACTACAAAGCTTGAACCTGAGACCTCATGAGAAGCAATCATTTTAGTTCCAAGCTTTTACTATTGGGTCAACTACTAGATAATTGGCTTATTTTATACCATATTGCATGTGGCAAAGGCCAAAAAAGCAACGACTTTTATAAACTTGAGGGGTATAATTCAACGAGTTAGATCCTGAGTTTGCTTTTTAAAAATTATCAATTTAAGTTTCACAAACTTCAGAACTACTAAAGATTTACATTGTTATTAACTCTAGAATCTTAATAATATGCGTAAAAGTTCCGGACACCTATGATTAAAAAAAATTGATATATATAAAACACCCGATGCAATGGGCTACGTTCAATTTTATTTTCTCCCATTTAGGATTTTTGTCTAATAAGCACACTCAAAATGCAATCATTTAGTTTTTGTTTGGTAATATAGCAATTTCTGTGGTTATATTGAAAAAATAAATATAAATTATAATTTAAAAATTATCCTGTGTTTTGCTTATTCAAATGATTTTAGTAGGAAAACATGTTTAATAAATAAGCATGCAATTGGGTAGTGTGAAACCATTAAATTACAAACAAGCATACGATCGCTAGCTAGTCAAGATTGAGACAACCTTGAAACTTCAAGATTATGTCAACTTGATGTTTGTCAAGTTAGAGATAAGTTCATTGATGTTGGAATTTGAAGTCTCCTCCACTGATCAACTCCTTGAAATGAAAATCACTTCTTCTTTCGAAAAAGAAATCTCTTCTGTTTTCACACTTCCATGTTCATTATCTTTTTAGCTGTAGATTGCCACCTTCCACTACATGGGCGGCAGGTTACTAATTCTGAACAAAAGACTAGCTTGGCTTTCCGCGAGCAATGATTTTCCATATCCAAAAGCCAAGCCCTGTGGACTGCAATTCAATGTTTCAAATTTGATGGCAAAAAGTAATTTAAATGAACCGGCAAACAATTCAGATCATGTAAAGTCAAATCATGCCAAAACAAGAAGCTCAATCATGTCGACTAGCTTGGCTTTCCTAACTGGAAGCCATAAAGAAGCTGCCCACCCCTTCTTAATTTGGTAGGAGCTCTTCATGTAATTTACTAAAACATATGCTATAAAAGTCATGTCCAAAGTGTTGAACTTAAACTCAATCTAGAAGGTCAAGGAAGGCAACCACCGCCCAGCCAGCCATCAGTTGTCACCGACCAGCCGCCAGCCACCAGCTGTCACCGCCTAGCCGCTTTCACACCATCGGCCACCAGCCGCCTTCACACTTGAAGGTTGAATTTTCTTGTTCTGAATTCGTGTATAAATAGGCAGTTAAGCTTATGTTATTTTGTGTGGGAGAGTTTAGAGAGAAACACTAGATATAGAGAGAGAGGGCGTGTATTAAGCATTTGTGTTGTTGTAAGCTTCTGTTTTTGTAATAAAACTTTGTGTTTTATCCCCTCTGAGTGTTCCAAAGCCACCACTAGTGGTTTCTCCCACCAACAATTGGTATCAGAGCCCCGTTCGTCAGAAAACAGAAGAGTGTTGGGGTATACCCGAATTTTCAAAGTTGTCAAAAACACGTTTTGATCATTCCACAGTATAGAGCTCATCCATACGAACTCACAGGTGCAAGAATCAGCTTGATCGGAGCCTGCGGTGAGCCACACGCGCCGCCTGAAGATTCGGTGACTGTCGCCCACGTGTAGCCATGCGCGCAGAGGTTGAAGACACGTGTCGTCCACGCGCGCCATATCTGAGTCGTTTCAGCCATCTAAGCCGAGCCACCATCCAGCCGCGCCGAGCCACAAGCTGAGCATTACATCGCGCCGAGCCAAGCCGCGTTCCAGCTGCCAGTGCGCTAACAGAATATTCCCTGGAATATTCCTGGTTCGACTCCAGCGAACCGCCCGCCGTACAGAATCGTTTTTTGACTGGTTCACCCATTTTTTGACCCGATTTCAACAAAGTAAGACTGGTTCCCTACTATTTGGACCATTACGGATCGATCTACAGTGTCCGTTTGGTCAAATTCGGCTCCTAGAAGGTGATACAGTCATTAAAAGAGAAAAATGACTACAGAAAGTACACAAACACTCATCCCGAAGCTGACTAGAGACAACTATGATAGTTGGTGCATCAGATTAAAGGCATTTCTTGGTTCACAAGAGTGTTTAGATATTGTACAAATTGGTTTTCAGGAACCAGAGTCCAAAGAAGCAGAAGATGCTCTACAAGAGGCACACAAGCAAGCCCTAAAAGTCAACAGAAAGTAAGACAACAAAGCAAAGACCATCATCTATCAAGGTCTTGATGAAGATACATTCGAGATAATTGTTTCTGCTGAAACATCAAAAGAAATATGGGAGGCTCTCCAACAAAAATACAAAGGTGCTGACAGAATAAAAAAGATTTGTCTTCAATCTTTGCGAGGTGAATTCGAATTATTGCAAATGACATCCTCGGAGTCTATTTCTAATTATCACACAAGAATTATGGTGATAGTCAATCAAATGAGGAGAAATGGAGAAGCCATCTCAGATTCTCGAATTACTTAGAAAATTTTGAGATCCCTAGATCCAAAATTTGATTTTGTTTTTGTCGCCATTGAAGAGTCCAAAGAGGTGGACAAGTTGATAGTAGATGAGCTTATGAGTTCTTTGCAAGCTCATGAGCAGAAGATTGTAAAGGGAAATGGAGATAAGGACATTGAGCATGCCTTACAAGCAAAGCTGTCTCTCAAAGACAAATATGAGCAAGGGGAGACTTCAACAAGTGAATATAACACTCAAGCAAGAAGTCAACAATCCAGAGGAGGATTTCAGAGATTCCAAGGAAGAAGATCTTGTAATACAAACTTTAGAGGAAGAGGTGGTAGAAACACCACCAGAGGAGGTCGAGGACAACAAGCATTCACTCCTAGAGAAAGAGGAGGCAGTTACAATAACCGTGACAAGAGGAATATCCAATGTTATAGTTGCAATCAATTTGGGCACTATAACACTGAATGCCGAAGGAAAGCTCTGTTGGAGATACGTGAACAAGCCAACTATGCAGAGAAGGATGTCGAATCTTCATTTCCTTCCTGCTGCTGGAGTGTGGTACTGTTTTGGTTATCAAGCTAGTTTTTTTATTTCAACTGGGCCAGAGATTTGTTCATGTCCTGTGGTTTTGCCTTTTTCGTTGCTTGTTGCAGCTTTTTTCGTTTGCCTGACTGTTGCTTTCGTTGGCAGTCCTTTATATTTGTTACTTTCTCCATGTTGGCCTATTTGATATTACGGTTCTTTATTTCAATCAATTAGGTATTCAATGACAACGCAAACCTTCAAAACTCAAGTAATTTGATGATTTCTTCTTTTATATGAACGCAGGCCTCAATGGTGCTCCTATCAGAGTGGCAATAGGTGACACAACTTGTCTTTGTCTGCCAATAAATATTACCAATTATTGAGATCACTAGTTTCTTTAAAAATTATTTGTTTTTTCTTGCAGACTTTCTGACTAATCGTATACTCAGTTATCTCAGTAAGAACCTGCCTTTTTCTTTACTCAAACATGAAGTCTAAACTGCATGCATGGAACATAATTTTAATTACATGAATTGGTTCTACAAAGGCTGAACACTGACACGACCTTCTCTTTTCTTCGCAATGAAGTCTTTGGGCTGATAACCAAGTATTTTCCAAGTGGAACATGGATATACAATTCAAGAAGAGGGGGTGAGTTAATTTAGAGTTCCTTTTTTTATAATCTAGAATTGTTTCATTAATGATAGACAATATGCGCAGAAAAACCATTTAAAAGCATTATATAGGGAATAATTTATGATTAATTACTTTTTTTCTTTCTTGTACATGATTGCCACTTGTTCACTATCTATAAGATTTCCCCATATTGATTTTTCTCCTTTTCTATAAATCTTGTAGGACAACCACATTTGGGGTTCCGAATTTACAAAGGTAAATTACAAAAACTCTCGAGTTATCATGTAAATATTGAGATTATCGAGCTCATCTAAAATCCCTTTTTAATATTATTTATTTATTTTCCAATGTCTTCATGTTTTCATATGGCAGAATACTATATGTATGTTGGGACCAAGACCATATCTTTAGATTTTCTCAGAATAATCATAGTTTTGCTCATAGCACTACTTATTTTCACTGGTAAGTACTTTCCTATGCTTCTTTGGATTCGTTGTAGAACATGAAATGTGTGCATTGTAAGATCAAAACATAAGATTGAAAGAAAAATGGAAAAGCGCAAGAAAGTATCTTCAGTGACTTTGGTTTCATGGAAATAAGCCCTTCAACTTTTTAGTTTTTCTAATTGAGTCTAATTCTTTAATTTTATTAGCAACTTTAATGACTTAAAAAAATCCAAAGCTAAGATGGATAAAATCAAAATTCACTAAGATGCTCCGTGAAAAATCTTTTTTTTTTCTTGCATTTTTGTAAGAAGTTTTTACCTTTTGGTGCAATGGATTTGAGATTTGAAAAAAGTTGATGCTTCCATCGATACATAGCAAGCTTGTAAGGATTTATCAGGAGGCAAACACAATGAAAATCACATTTCATTTATAAAATAATTTTGATGCAGCAATCTATCAAATTAGCACTATTTCATTCTGCCATTGACTGTTCATGTTGTTTCTCTGCACAATGATATTTCATGCAATATTATTCCTTTTTGGGCTTTCATGCCTCGTGACCTATTTAATCTACACATGACGAAGAAGGCACTTATCAATGTATGACATCATTGAAGAGTTCTTGCAGAGTAATGGATAAGACTTTACCAATGAAGTTGACACCATCGGAAGAATTTACCATGTCAATGTGGTGTAGCTTATAGACTTTACCGCTGAGGGATCAAAGTGTGGTCGTATATATGAGTTCATGGCTAATGGTTCTCTTGATAAGTATATTTTTCCTAAACGAGGTAGCGTCACATTAAGTAAAGAGAAAATGTTTGACATTTCTCTTGGGATTGCTCGTGGCATTGATTATCTACATCAAGGTTGTGATATGCAAATCTTGCATTTTGATATCAAGCCTCACAATATTCTTCTCAATGAGAAGTTTGTTCAAAGATTTTAGATTTTGGATTAGCAAATTGTACCAACAAATAATGGCATTGTGGCCCTCACTGCGGTTAGAGGAACAATGGGATACATAGCTCCTGAATTGTTCTACAAAAATATCGGAGGCGTGTCTTACAAAGCTGATGTTTACAGTGTTGGGATGTTGTTAATGGACATTATAGGAAGAAAGAAGAACTTGAGTGAATTGGCAGAGGATGCAAGCCAAATCTACTTTCCTTCGTGGGTTTATGAGCAGGTTTGTGAAGGAAATGACCTAAAAGTACTAAGAGACACCATAAAGTAAGAAAAGAAGATAACAAAGAAGATCATTATAATGGCATCATGGTGTATATAATTAAACCCCCGAGGATCGTCCCTCAATGCATGAAGTTGTAAGGATGCTCGAAGCTGATGTTGAATCCCTGCAAATGTCTCCTAAACCTTTTCTCACCACCTCGTAACAAATGCCAAAACATGATGACGTGGCCAATCAATCAGATCTTTCAAGTTATTGTATAAATTCCTCATATCAGTTTGGTCGTTAATAAATATATAATTGTCTGTTTATAGATTTCAATAATGGATTAATGAAGCGTCAGAGATGTATTTATTATATCAATCAAGCTCTTCATGCTTTTATTGAATCCAAGTAATAGCCAGAGCATCACACACTAGCATTAAAACATGAAATTTCTAAAATTATATGGTTAATCTTAGTATCTATATATTCATGAATGATTTAGTTTGATTTGCTCTCAAGTAAAACTAAACATCTTCTTCTTCTTTTTTATATAGTTTGTTGAGATTTGGACCCTTAATTTACATAACATAAAAACACAACAAGTTCAAATTATTTATCTCTAAATATTCATGATTCTGTTAACTTTACTGCTAAGAGTTTTCAAATTTTAATCATTTTACAGTTTCACAATTATTTGGGATGGAATTGATGAAATTAATTGGTTTGGGATGAAAATTGAAAGAGAATGAGATTTTACCAGAAACCGTAAAAGAAGTGCAAATAGTTTTAAAGTCCAATTATGCGGTACAAAATTGCCTACCTCACACTCCAGCTTGTAGAAAGTGTTGATGAGGATCCAATCAGCCTTGTCCAAATTAGCAAACTGACTCTGGCAGAACAACAAATGTTGGCAAGTCTTGAAGCTCAAGCAGTAGTGGTAATCCCTCGATCAACACAGGGGTTGAAGAAACTGGCATCTTTAACACTTCATGGTAGACATTGTAAAAGATGTAATCAACAGCACAAGCATGTGTAAAAAAAGAAGCTGCAAATAACCCGAAATCCTTTGCCACATCCAGAGCCCAAGCCAAGAAAGGCTCGTATATTACAGCATGGATAGGGCTTGAAGAGGTTTGGTATCTGTTGATGAGATCTGATAGGGTTTTTGGACCAACATCATGTAGGCTTGAAAGATAGGGTTCCCTGCTACCAGCTTGATTAAATCCATCATCATAGCCATTTGATATGGTATCGAGTTGAATGGGACCAATTGATGAGCCAAGCTGCCTGGACTTGGATATGAAATTGGTGATTATGAAGGTGACTTTGAGCCCTTTGGAGACCAGACGTCTAGAGAATTGCAGCATGGGATTTATGTGGCCTGTGCCTGGCAGCGGAACTACTAGTACATGGCTCCTTTTCACCATCTTTTGCATCTCTCTCACCCTCTCCGTAGGGCTCATTATTGATTCATTTCAATAGTGAAAAGAGTCTTTTGGAAGTGAACTCTCCACGTTATCAACGATGACATATACTGCAGATTACAATACATTCTTCGAACTTGCACGTTTTAATTATTAGATTGATGGCTTACTTATAAAATCGGATGCGGTGATCCGGTCACATGTTGGGTAATATAATCAATGATTAAAATAACTTTATTTTAATTAAAAAAACATAAATTCTTTTTTAAAAAAAGTTGATAGTTGAGTTTTGATTTAAGTCGATTCGAGTTTTTAATCGAATCACATTAAGTCAATCTTTTTTTATTTTTCTTCAACCAAGTCAGTTCAAGCTCAAAGTTGACCAGATTGACTGCTAGACTATTATAAATTTTTAAACTAGAATTGAAGGACTAGATTGGATATCAATGAAATTAAAAATCTAATATCCTATAATCATCAATCTCATATATTAAATTGTTTTATGTTTTGTAAGTAATCATATTCTTCTAAATATTCACAATAATTGATTTGTAATTTATGACTAGATTTGTGGTCATTTGCCGCCATAAACCAGAATTTTTTTTTATTAGTAAAAAAAGATGCTCGGGTGACACAAGTATATTTTTAAAATATGAGTTTTGTCTCTAATTAAATAAATACTAAAAATGAAACCGAATAAAATATGAGTTTAAAGAAAGAAAGAAAAAAAAACAAGTAAATCTAAGTGAACCTTCTTAAACCTTTGTTAACCTTTAAAATCCACAACTCATGAAATTCTATACTCAAGCACAATCAAAAAGCTCAAACTCCAACCAATTTAATATTGAATGATGAAATAAAAAAATCAATTTAAGAAATTTTCCAAAAGTAAAAAAAAAAATGACAATCAAAACAATGATAATCAAATTTGATAGGAAAAATGAGGATGAAATAGTTAAAAAAAAACCCCATAAAAACAGTGAATAGTAATCAAAAGAATATGAACAAAAAAAAATAAAAAAATTGAAAAGGGTGAGATTAAAAAAACAATTCCAATTCTATAAATTATTAAAATAAAAAAAATAAGGATCAAAATATAAAGGATTAACAAATTGAAAAATTGTTCTAAAATATGTAGAGGACATACTCGAAAACTTAGGAAGAAAGGGAGCACAAGGGGAGATATTATATCATGATCTTCAGGATTAAAAATTGAAAGGAAGTAAGGGCCTTGGTTAAATATCAATAGGTTTATCACTAGGGAGATATGATATCATAATATCCTAGCATGATCTTTAAGTTCACAGGATATCCTAGAATGATCTTCAAGCTAATGGTGAGAGAATGAACCATAATGCTTGTCAACATGGCATTAAGAACCAAAAGCTTTGTCATTGGTAGAAATGTAATGAGCTTAAATGTTTTCATTAAAAAATTTCTTCTAGATAAAGTTATAATCCACTTCAACTAGATTGGAAAATAAGGAAAGGGCTCCAAAGTTATTAATTAACGTATAGGCAGGCAAGGTGTTGTGTTGAGAGTGACATGTCATTCCTTAAGAAGCATATAAACCAATAAAGTTCTCTACCTATGAATGTCATTGCTTTAGTGTCATAATCTAATTTTGAACCCTTTAAATTTATTTATAAAAAAATATGTATTTAAAAAAATCAAAAAAATATAAAATAAAATCCAAAATTATTTTTAAGACACGAGAAGATAGTCTTCAAGCTGCAAAAAATCAAAATACCATAAAAACAACTAGATTATTACATTTTGACAAGATATGATGGAAAAAGAAGAAAATTGAGGTTAAAATCCAACTTGACCAAAATTGGAAGGAAATATTGAGGTTGAAATCCAAACTTATAACAAGTTTAATTGACTTATTTAGGGACTTAATTAAAAGAAAAAATAAGTTTAAAAGTCTATTGGACAAAATTAAAAGAATTAATTTAAATTCAAGGACTTAATTAAACTTCTAATGGGTTTTGTAGATTTAATCGATGACTCAATTAAAAAAAAATCAAGTTTGAAGGGTCTTATATTCGAGAGAGAAAATTCATCACAAGATTTGAATAATTTAGAGACGATTGTGAAACTTCAAAGCTAAATTGGGTGTAAATATGGGCTTAATTAATGAAATTAGAAATATAAATCAATTTCAATTTGAAGACCACATGAAGAAATCTAAAGTCAAGAAACCTTACTTTTACTTGGCATCACACATTTTATCAAAATTATCCAAAAATATTTTTAAAGAGTAATTAAGTTAATAAAAATAAACAAAACTCAAATTGTAATAAAAAACAGGTTTAATCTCAATTCGCAAATGATCACTCCTCTATAAAAGTGTCAGCATATCTTTTCAAAAGCTGTTGAATGGGAGTTTCTCATCATCTTTGTGCACATTCCTTGACTCCAATCATCATTGGAAAACTCGGCTGACAAGTACAGACAGTGGGCGAGTTTAAGAGTCATGTCCTAAGATTTACGCATGAAGATGAAGATGACATGGAATCCAGCTCTGTTGCATGGGCTAGCGATCGTGGTTTCTCCTGCAAATAATTCTCAGATTTTTCTGTTGAGCTGCCCCCTGAACCTGCAGCGGAGTTAAATAACTTGCTCATTAAAGAATTGAAGGGTTCAGTCAAGCATTCAACAGAAGTACCTATAGAGCATGAATCTCCTTTTTCTGTTCTCTCCTGCTAGCATCGTTCTTAGGGCTATACATCACTCACCAATTGCTATGTTCTGCATGTTTCAAAAGACTCCTAGAATTTGCTTGAACTTGCATTTTTATAGCTAATTCCTAGCAGGGGCTTTTTTCCAAAAACTTTTTCAAGCCCCCTTTCTATAAATTAGGTTATGCGAGCATGTACATGCCTCTAATGTTTGCGCGATAGTGTCATCCTTTTTTTTTTTCTAGTTTTTTTTTCCCGCTTGCACATCATTTTCATAAGTTCACCATGATGGTGGATAAGAAATGTGGAAGAACCAATGTTTGATTTTCGGAAAAATAGCCGCCACTGTTACCACAATCTCAAAACACACCCTAGAATCTTTAAATACAAAAATTCAAGGAAAAATAGTTTTGTTGATATTTTGCAATCATTTTTAGATTTATATTAAGCTAGTTTTATGAAATACATTAGAACTTGGTTTGCATTTGAAAAAAAATTATTTTGCTTGTTTGAATATCAATCACAAACTTATATGTAAGGACATATTCCAGATATTAAAAGAAAAATTAAAAAAAAATGACATTATAATGGTTAAGATTAACTTGATAGGATAAAGATTTTTTTACTGATAAGAACTTTTTCTAAAACCTTATAAACATACAATGGTTATGAAATACAAAACAATAAGTTAGTTTATGATTAGCCAAACAAACAATACAGACTGAGAGGTAAGATGTACTAGGTGGCGATACATCCTCCTTATATACATTAAAATCCTTTATCTAGACCCTGAAACTCAGTAAAGGTTTCTAGTAAATCAAAAATACTAAGTGGTGACTCCATTTTTTTTTTTAACTAATAAGAAATAAGAATTTCTTGTTCTTTTCTTCATCACCCGACAAAGATCTTGCTCCGACAGAGATCCATCGTGACGTCACATATGTGCAAATCACTTATTATTCTAGTTCAGTCTTGGAGCGTGCTACAACATCTTCTTCTTAGTTGTACATGATATTTATT
Source organism: Populus alba (assembly GCF_005239225.2). NCBI lineage: Eukaryota > Viridiplantae > Streptophyta > Magnoliopsida > Malpighiales > Salicaceae > Populus > Populus alba. The sequence goes on along the minus strand of NC_133286.1, from coordinate 1,147,984 downwards.
CGACTGTAAAAGAAAAAAGTGTTTGGGTTTGTGTAATGTATGGGTTTGTTGGGGGTTTAAGAAAAATCCCCCCCTTTTTTTTAAGTATCGAAAAAATAACTAGGTTTTAACAAACAAAAAGAAAATGAAAAAAAAATTTTTTTGTACAAATTTAAAAAATAGAAAAAAGAAAAGAATGATATTATTTAATAATTTAATATATAATGAATTAAGTTAACTCATATGGAGTTTATATAGCTATATAGCAAGACATATAAGGAAATATAAAATGCTTGATCATCTCTTTAATTAGATAATTGAAATATTTTTTTATTCTTTATTCTTTTATTAATTAGGAAATTATCAAGAATATTTACCTTGATTATTTTCTTAACATTCACAATTTCTTAACGGCGCTCCTCAAACTCATGATATATTTTACTTTTCATGAGTTTGGCGTATATTAATACTATTTATAATTGCGTTGTAACCTCATCTACTTGTCAAAATGATCACAATCGATAAACAATCTTATTGGTCATTAAATAAAATTTTGGTTTAGAGGTTGTTATAATTGCTTGCAACAATAAAAAATCAGAGGGAACAAAAATGTTTCAATAAATCAAATTCCAAGTCAAACTTTCATGCTTTGCTACTTGGATGTAACAATAAACAATATGATACCCATAACGGCATAAGTGATGGATTTTATAACAATAACAATGAGAGTATTCAAACTATTTAAATAATAGAAGATTTAAGGATGATGAATCAACAATATCATGAAATTGAGTATCATTAAAAGAATAATAAAACATAAAATCATCTATAGAGAATGAAGAGGATTGAAACAAGTTGGTTTTAAAGTGATTAATAAACAGCTTAAAAATAGTCTGAAATAAAAACAGAAGCTAATATTGTAGAGCAATAACTTGTTTTGATACCAAAATTAAAAACATAAGAAATGAATTAGCATGGTTCAAAATGAACTCAAACAATGTTTTATTGGATCCAATATATATATAAATATAGAGATGTTATCTAATCATAAGTGTGATCTTCAGGAGTCGTTATTTAAAATCCTAGCATGATATTTTAAAATTATAGAATATACATACTACTAGCATTATCTTCACAATCTTTAGCAATGATGTTCGATTGTGAGATATCAAATCTTTAGCGTTGCAAGGTATTGTAGTCTTCTTCCATGCTTAAGTTGCTTGATTGTTGATCAAGTGGCGATTCTTTCTCACTGGTTTGGTGAGGTTCATATAATATATGCAAGCTTTGGAAACTCATGTCAACTCATATATCAATATATAAACTCTAATATTCTTTTTATTATTTTTAATAGCATTTTTAATATTATATATATATACGTTGTTTTCAACGTTAATTCAGGAGGTTTATCATGTGACTTTGCACATTTCATATGGTTTTTTTACATACAAATTTCAATAATTGTACCAATTATTCTTATTCCTTCAAGAAGATCTTGCTAAAAACTTATTAAAACACAAAAAAATTATTTTTAATCAATGATTAACTTATTCAATAATTAAAAACACCAAATAAAATGCACTATTCTTCGGTCAATGATGTAACTTATTCAATAAAACGGGAGAATAAGTTGAAATATTTTTAGTTGTCAATGATTTGAGATTATTTCCTTTATATCACACCAGTTGTTTAATCAAGCAAAATCCCATTAGATCTTCACTATCACATGGATTGCCATTACAATACACAACAAGAATTCACAATTTTATCGACAGAAAATATTTCCGTCGGTCTGTGATTGATAGTATGTTATCCGGTAAAATATTTACTGACTAACATTACCTGACGGAACACGTCCGTCGGCTTACCTTTCGTCGGTAATAAATAATTTAGTTGCTTATAAAAATCGTCGGCAAACAAAAAAACCATTTCCGACGGTTTTTAAAACAGACAGAATTTGCGCGCCAAAAAAAAAAAAATTTCCCGCTTCAAATAATACCAAGACCGACGTATTGTTTATACCGTCGGTGATACCGACGGTTAATTTCCGTCGGTAACTTAGTCGGTGAATTGTGACTACCGACAAATATACCGACTGTGAATCCATCGTAATATAATTACCGACGGAATTAATCTGTCGGTAAATTGTTGGGTGAGTCCTGAAAACACCGGATCAGGATTTATATCTAGAATTTTCGGTGATGGTCGGCTAATGTCTAATGCCGACGGAGTTATTCCGTCGGTAAATCCCTTTGTAATTGTTTATTAATTTATTTTTTATTTATAATTATTTAGAATACATAATATAAAATGATATAAATTAATGGTAATAAAAAACCAATTATGCAAATAAAATTATATATTAAGCCATCAAAAACAAAAAAAAATGTAAGATAAATAATATTCATTACAAATGAAAATTGTTCAAAAAAACATTAAATGAAATTTTAAATGTAATAATGTTTATCAAACCAATTAATATAAAGGAGGTTTGAGGAGGATCAGGAGGAGGAGGAGGAAGCTGACTGTTTGACGGCCAACTTGGATTGGTGCACATGTTCCACCTTGTGACATGTTATGACTATTTGATGAAGCTCTTTGAGATTAGTAACTTAAAAGTGCATGTTTTATCAAGGTTTTATATCATCATTTTGCACTTGAAGTATCAATAACTCCTTAACTAAAGCATGTTTATAATAACAAAGTTTGATATTATAAATACTTAATTTATGGTAAATGCTCATTTTAAATGCAGGACTATCACATTAAATAAAAGGATTGATTGATGAGTTTTAAGCATTGAAAGTTAAGAGGACAAAGAGATGGGCAAAACTTAGAAAAGAGATGTCGGTGCAGTCCTAAACCCGGAACATTGCTTCGGTAATTGGATCAATATCTGGAGCTCTAGATTTCGGATTTAGGTCCACTTTATATGGATGGGAAAGGTAAGACAAAAGCTACATATCTTTCATGGGAGCCCAAGATTTGAAAAGGTCGTTTTGTGAGTCCAAATTGAAGGAACACGACGAGAAGTAGTCCGAAGCTGTCCTGCAGCCCAAACACTATTTAGTGTTCATTCATATCTTGAGTCTAGAAGTCTAAATGACCTCAATCTTTTTTTTTGTTGAAAGCTGAGACAATTTCATAGAAATTCCTTGAGGATTCTGGGCAATTATGACGTTAGCAATTGACGTCTTGATCAGACAAGAAGATAAGGATTGTTATCTAGTCTAAGATGTGGCCACCCACTCATCAATTAGTCAACAAATCAATAGTTCCAAATTTTGCGCCTATAAAAGGAGGCACTTACCCATGTAATTGAGGCATCTTGGTGTTCAGATCAAGATCATGCTCTTTGCTTTTCTCTCTTTGTATTGCTTATGTCTTGGCTTTCATTAATATCACAGTTTATGCACTTCATTTCCTTTCCTTTGTCTAGTTAACTTCTTCTCCATTTATGTTCTTGTCCTTGCTCATTTATAGTTTCTTCTTTTATTATGTCCAGCTAAGTTAATTATGTCAAGGTGAAAAGGGTACACTAATGGTGTAAGAACAAGTATATATATAAACTTAACATGGACCTTAACGTTCGGATACTAACATGTTTTATATTTGTTATCTCCCAAGTGCAGGAGTGGTCAAAAATGATTGATGTCTTCTCCCAAGTGCAGGAGTGTCAAAAATAATAAATAACCCGGCAAAAGATCGGTGTTCGAACATAGACAGGTAATTGTATAAATTATAATAACAAGACAACAACAACAACAACAAATAATACAAAAAATAACAACAATAATAGTAATAGTAATAATAATATTAAATAGTAATAATAATAAATAATAATAACATAAATAATACTCAGTACGTGGCGTTGTTATACCTGAGAATGATCTAAAAAGATCGGTCACAGGTTTCCAGCCTATATACTGAGTTTATGAAAGATCAAAGAGATATATTATATATAATATAACAGATTTCTTATGCGAATGAACCAAGGGCAAGACAACAATATCAGGATCCTTGACAAACACAAAGCATACTTAACGTACATAAATATAACACAAGAAATGTAAATAATAATAATAATAATAATAATAATAATGATTAGTAGTAGTAATAATAATAACAATAAAAAGAAAAGGAGGAAGAAATTAATGAGAACTTTAAGATGGAAGATTAATGTAAGGATTAAAAACAATGATAAAAAACAAATGTCAAGGTTAGAGGATCCACTAATGGTATTTCAAAAACAAGTATAGTGTAAACTCTTATTATTCAATTTGCGAAACCACACACGGAGGAGGTTCCAATCGATGATTTGTCATTAATAGCTCATTATAAATTATTAACATGATATATTAATTATCTTATTTACAGTAACACCAAACTTTTAAATATTATCAGGATTTCATGATATTAACTGATGTTCAACAACAAATCAAGTTCCTTCACATAAGCCAGGTGTAGGTAATACCATACGGTTGAGCTATGAAGAGTGCCAAGCATTTGTTCTACCAAGTGGTTATACAACACAAATCTAGATTAACCATTTAACTAGCAAAGGTATTAAGAATTAGTAAAGATAAAAATGATAAGACATGATATTTATTCTTACACCAATTAGTGTAACCTTTTCACCTTGACATAATAAACTTAGCTAAACATAATGAAGAAGAGAAAGAGTAAATAAACAAAAAAGAACATAAATAAGAATACAAGTTCACTAAGGAAGGGAAAGGAAAGGAAAAGCATAAACAAGATATTAAGAAAGCAAAAACTTAAAAATTACAAAAAAAATATAAAGAGAGAAATATAAAGAAGCATGAACTTGATCTGAACAACCAAGCTCCCAAATACATGGCAAATGCCTCCTTTTATAGCCAAAATTCGGAATTATTGATTTGATGACTAATTGTTGAGTGGATGGCCAACTCTTGACTTTGTGAAAATCCTTATCTTCTCTCTGAATTAAAAAAAAAATGCTAGCATCAGAACTGGTCCACTTGAAAAGCATGAAAGTTGCAGGAAATTGTCTTAACAAGTCGTGTAAACATTTGAGGTCATTTGGACTTCTAGAACTCCCAGATATGGGCAAACACTGAACAGTGTTCGGGCTGCAGGACATATTCAGTAATAGACTTCTCTGTTTGCTTGCTATAATTGTTGACTTGAAAACGGCCTTCTCTAGATCTTGATGAAAGCATAAAAGTTGTAGGCCTAAAGTCTTACTGAAATCTGTGTAAAAACTTTGAGTCATTGGACATCTAGAACTCGTGATATGACCAATTACGAACATGTTCCAGTTTGGACTGCACCAAACATCTCTTTTCTAAGTTCGGCCTCTCTTTGTCCTTTCAATTTCCATACTTGAACTCATCTCTCAATCCTTTGATTTATGTGATAAGCCTGCATTTAAGATGAACATTACCATATATTAAGGTATTTTTAGTATTAGACTTGTTATTATAAAAATGCTTTAGTTAAGAGTTATTGATACTTTTAAGTGCAAAATGATGATATAAAACCTTGAATAGTATGCACTTTTAAGTACTAATCACTATCCACAATGGGTATCTAACATTGTTGTGTGTGCCTAATAAGGAGGGGAAGATTAGAAGTTTGTGTGGATTTTCAGAATTTGAATAGAGTAGCCTAAAAGGATGATTTTCCTCTACCACACATAGATGTTTTAGTGGACCAAAGCTGTGATGCCTGAAGTTCCACTTATTCCTTGTATGGATGGTTTTTCAGGATACAACCAGATAAAAATGGCTCTAGAAGGATAAGGTGAAAACAACTTTGTATCAACTATTGGGGGATCCTACTACTACAAGGTCATGCCATTTGGTTTGAAGAATGCAGGAGCAACAGATGATATTCAAAGAAGCAATGATTGTGTACTTATTCCAACGACAATTAATTTTATTTATTATATCATTTTTTTTTGTTATTATTTTTTTATTTTTTATTAATTATTGATTTGGTTTTTATATGTAGATGGATATGATGTGCCAAGTCAAAAAAGGGACAAGTTTATCATGTTGTTTTGTGTAGGAAGTTATTTGAGGGCGGTTGAGGAAGTAATGAACTAAGGCTTTATTTATCCTACATAAATGTTATATATTTTTTTTTTTTTTTCGGAGTTAAATCGGGTAAGCTGTTAGATTGCGGTAAGTGATAGAGGTATAGAGGTGGATCCAGATAAATAAGGGACATCAAGCTATGTCATCCCCTAAGACGGAGAAAGAGTAAGAGGATTCTTGGAAGGTTAAACTACATTGCTCGTTTATAGCTCAGCTAACAACAACATGTGACTATATTCCGACTACTAAGGAACAGAATCTGGAACCTGGAATGAGGTGTGAGGAGCATTCAATAAAGTCAAGCATTATTTACAAAATCCACCTTTACTGTTCTCCGGTATAGGAAAAACCTCTAGTATTATATCTAACAGTAACTCAAGCAGCCATGGGAATGTGTACTAGTCAGCATGATGAATACCAGAAGGAAGGAAAAAGCTATTTTGTTACTTAAGTAGAAAATTCAACTGAATGTGAGTCTAGATACACTGAGATACTAAAGGCTTTATTGTGCGCTTGGTGTGATCGGCAAAGAGGTTGCGACATGTATTTATAACTATAGCCACTTGGTTTGATTTCCAAAAGTGGGATCCTTTGAGTATATTTTGTAACAACCTTTCTTCAAGCCGAATTGGCAAAGGATGGGGCAGGTTTTATTGGCAGAATATGACATAATGTATATTGACAAAGGAAAGCCGTAAAAGGGAGTGCAATCGCGGACCAATGCCGAAATGTTTGTTGAAGATTACGAACCTTTGGATTTTGATTTCCCAGTGAAGATATATTGTCAATAAGAAAAAGAAGAAGAGAAGACGATTCGGTGGAACCATGTTTTTTTGATGTGCAGTAGAATGTATACGTAACGGGCCGGTGCGGTAATAATCTCTCCTAATAAGAAACAGTATCCAGTTTCGGTGAAACTGCAGTTGAGTGTACCTAACATAACAACGAGTATGAAGCTGTCATCCTCGATTTAGAAGCGGCATTAGGCTTGAAGATAAAGAAGATAGATGTATATGGGAATTCAATGTTGATTATCTGCAAGTTAAAGGGGAATGGCAGACTAAGGAGGAAAAGTTGAGGGGCGTACCAGAATACCTATGCCATGCTTTAGCAAAGGAATTTCGAAGAAATTAGATCAACCATCTAAGAAGAGAGGGGAACATTTTGCAGATGCTTTGCCATGCTAAAGCTGCATTATGACTAACCAGGAGAGAGATATACATCGATCTCAAAATGTAGGGTACAACTGTACATCATTGACATTAGAAATGACCCCAGCTCACTGTTGCTTAGTTGAAGGAGAGATAGACGGGACAACCTTGGTATTACGATATCAAGAATCTTTGTGCAAAATCATGAATATCCGGTGGGGGCTTTCTAAAACGGATAAGAAAAACCTTAAGAAGGTTGGCTATAGACTTCTATTTAGATGGAGAGATTTTATATAAAAGGTCACTTGATGGAACCCTGCTAAGGTGTTTGAAAGAGGCATGTCGCACGTGTTCGGCGGCGCGGCAATCGTCCACCCTCAAGGAAAAAATCGGAATATTTATTCCTGGAAAAATGCGGAGAGACAAGGAATTCTTGTCTCTACAAGTGAAAAATTGGAATGGGAGTCGCCACCTAGTATTCTGGTTACTAGGAACCTTAACTGGTCTTTAGAGATCGGGTACGGAGACTGCTTGCGTAAAGGGAAGGTATTAGCACCCCAACTACGCCCGACCTAAGGTAGGCTGCATTGTGTTAATGTCTGATAAAATCTAAAATCGTGTTGTGGTTTTTGAATTGTTGGTTCGTTTACGGTTTAAGAAAAGTCCTCCTCTGTAAGGAGATCCTTATCTTTATCAGCTAAAAAACTAACTATTCAAAGTCGTCAAAAGAAAATATCTTTTTAATATCAGGAATACGATTTACGTATAAATTCATAATCCCTGATACTAAAATCAAACAAAATAAAATATTTTGTTGTTTTTGAGATTTTGGCCAATGTTCTCTTGACTTTAAAAACTGGTTATTAAAGCTAAAATGCATGCTAAAATATTGTTTTTTGACATATGAAAAATACGATATGATATTTTAGATTTGAGACACTTGGCCGTATGCACAAAAACATTTTTTATCTTTTTTCAATTTTTTTTATTTTTGGAAGTTTTTGTTGAAAACCGGGTATTTTAATACCGGATTTATATTTTTACGATGTAAAAATACTACCCGATATTAATCAAAATTGATAAAAACATGTGCTAGAAAAATTGTAAAAAATCTATAAAAAAAAATTGAAATGGATTGAAATGGGCCGGACTCGGCCCATTTCAGTGGGCTGGGCTGGGTCGAACCTGGCCCAAATGCATGGGCTGGGCTCGGGCCAGCCCAACCTTAGCAAGCTTCACCTCGCCTGCAGGCGTGCAACCGTGCACGTGCTACATGGCGAGGGAAGAAACGAAAATAAAAATGAAAGGGGGCAGTGTTTACCTGGAGAGGCGGCGACGCCGGCGACTGCTGGTGGCAGCGGAGGCGGAGGCGGAGACGGTGCTGGCGATGGCAGTGGCAGCCTCTCCCCTGTTTCTCTTCTTCGGTGAAGAGGTGAGAACCTCTTTCTTTTCTTTTCTTTTCTTTTCTTCTTCTGCTCTCTCTCTCGGTCCTCTCCTTCTCTCCCCTCTCTCTTCTCCCTTCTGTCCTCCTTTCTGTTTTTTTTCTTTTCATTTTTTTTCTTTTTTTTTTTTTCGGTGCCCCTCCCCTGTTTTTTATAGGCAAAAACAGGGGGGTGGTGTCATGGTGGGGCGGCCACTGTCGGCCGCCCCTCCACTATCGACTCAGAAGGATAGAAAGGAGGAGACAAATGGGTGATTGCGGGCGTCTTATTGCGCGAAAAACGGGAAAGAAATTAGGCGAAAAGAGGAAGAAAAAATCTCTTTCTTCCCCTGCCTCGCGCGTCCAGGGGAAGAAGAAGAGCTACAGTGCCGTCAAAACAGCACCGTTTTGGGCTTCTGTTTTTTTTTTTTTTTTTTTGCAACAGTGAATGAAACAGCGGCTCGTTTTGGTCAAAACACGCCGTTTCATTTAAAAGAAAAGGCGCCAAAAGCATCAGATTCAAATTTCGGCCCTCCATTTGCGCGCGTTTTACAATTTAGTCCTTGGTCTCGATTTCTTCAATTAAGTCCCTACATTGGCCATTAAAGCTCAAATATTTATGCAATTAAGCCCCTGATTTGACCAAATAACTTCAAAAATTATAATTTGACCCTAGAAAATTAATTTCTCCTAATTAAAGCCAAAATTAACTCCAAAATCAATTTTTTCTTTGCAATTAAAATCAACCCACACTTCATAACTGCAATTAAACCTTTTAATAAATTTAATTGAGTCCATAAACTTTCTGATTTTGCATTTTTCTTCCACACAAATTGAATTTCTTTATCACGGGGCTCTCATCAGTCAATGATATACTGTCAACAAATTTAATTTTTGATTTTTGAACATCACTCCTCAATCAATTTTTTGAGCATTTTAGGGCGCTCCTAGCATTTTTTCACTGTTATATTTTTTTTGATAATATAATTTTTTGAATGTTTTGCATTTTTTTTTTATGTGGGATCCAAAAATGGGTTAAAAACAGTGCCCCCCTCTTTACCAATGCTTACGGAGCAAAGATTTGTGCATAGTAAGTGTTGTACAAGATAAAATAAAATTGGTCTTCCGAAACTGTCGTCTCGAAATTGATTGACCTAAAACTTCAACCGGACCCAAAGTCTGTGTGTGGTTGGGCTAAACTGAGATTTCCTGTCGCAATCCCCTCTAACCAGAACCAAAAACCTGTGTGTGGTTGGGATAGATTGAGATTCCTTTCGGCAATCCCTTCTAACCAGAACCAAAATCATGTGTGTGGTTGGGATAGACTAAGATCCCTTTCGGCAATCCCCTCTAACCAGAACTAAAAACCTGTGTGTGGTTGGGAATAGAACTGAGATTCCTGTCGGCAATCCCCTCTAACCAGAACCAATAAACCTGTGTGTGGTTGGGATAGACTGAGATTCCTTTCGGCAATCCCTCTAACCAGAACCAAAAACCTGTGTACAACCCCGTGGTTGGGATAGACTGAGATTCCTATCGGCAATCCCCTCTAACCAGAACCAAAAAACCTGTGTGTGGTTGGGATAGACTGAGATTCTTTGGCAATCCCCTCTAACCAGAACCAAAAATCCTGTGTGTTCAAACCCTTTGTTTTTTAAGATGGTATATTTTCACGGGCGAGCTGCCCAACACATACTTGAGGTGGTCTATTTCAGGGGCGACCCAGCCCACACACTTACGCTGACATTTGGTCTATTTTTCATGGGCGACCTGCCCAAACATAAAAGTAAAGAGTGGTCTCATTGTAATGGGTGACTACCCAGATGGAAAAAATATGAAGAATTGGATGGTGAGGGCTTAAAGGCACAACTCGAGGTAGGGTGAGAAAACGCACTACAAAGGAGTTGAGGGCTCAAAGGCGCACTCAAAAGGAGGTTGAGGGCTCAAAGGTGCACTCAAAGGGAGGTAGGGTTAGAAAACGCACTACCCAAGAGGTGAGGGCTCAAAGGCGCAGGAGGTGAGGCTCAAATGGAGGTGAAGGGCTCAAAGGCGCACTCAAAAGGAGGCAGGGTTTAGAAAACGCACTACCGAAAGATGAAAAGGCGCACTCAAAATGGAGGTGAGGGCTCAAAGGCGCACTCAAAAGGCAAAAGAGCACTCAAAAGGGCAGCCACTACCAAAGGGATGAGGGCTCAAAGGCGCACTCCAAAATGGAGGTGAGGGCTCAAAGGCGCACTCAAAAGGAGGCAGGGTTAGAAAACGCACTACTACCGAAGGGATGAGGGCTCAAAGGCGCACTCAAAATGGAGGTGAGGGCTCAAAAGGCGCACTCAAAAGGAGGCAGGGTTAGAAAACACACTACCGAAGGGATGAGGGCTCAAAGGCGCACTCAAAATGGAGGTGAGGGCTCAAAGGCGCACTCAAAAGGAGGCAGGGTTAGAAAACACACTACCGAAGGGATGAGGGCTCAAAGGCGCACTCAAAATGGAGGTGAGGGCTCAAAGGCGCACTCAAAAGGAGGCAGGGTTAGAAAACGCACTACCGAAGGGATGAGGGCTCAAAGGCGCACTCAAAATGGAGGTGAGGGCTCAAAGGCGCACTCAAAAAGAGGCAGGGTTAGAAAACGCACTTACCGAAAGGGATGAGGGCTCAAAGGCGCACTCAAAATGGAGGTGAGGGCTCAAAGGCGCACTCAAAAAGGAGGCAGGGTTAGAAAACGCACTACCGAAGGGATGAGGGCTCAAAGGCGCACTCAAAATGGAGGTGAGGGCTCAAAGGCGCACTCAAAAGGAGGCAGGGTTAGAAAACACACTACCGAAGGGATGAGGGCTCAAAGGCACACTCAAAATGGAGGTGAGGGCTCAAAGGCGCACTCAAAAGGAGGCAGGGTTAGAAAACGCACTACCAAAGGGATGAGGGCTCAAAGGCGCACTCAAAATGGAGGTGAGGGCTCAAAGGCGCACTCAAAAGGAGGTAGGGTTAGAAAACGCACTACCGAAGGGATGAGGGCTCAAAGGCGCACTCAAAATGGAGGTGAGGGCTCAAAGGCGCACTCAAAAGGAGGTAGGGTTAGAAAACGCACTACCAAAGGGATGAGGGCTCAAAGGCGCACTCAAAATGGAGGTGAGGGCTCAAAGGTGCACTCGAAAGGAGGTTGGGTTATAAAACGCACTACCCAAAAGTTGATGTTGAAACAATGATTGTCAATGTTGAAAAGCAAATGCATTATGAGTGATATGCATGTATACTTACCTGAGAAATATAGGCCCCCATTTCTACATGGTGTCTTTGTTTTCTCTCAAAAGTTGTAGTGTTGGTAGTAAACTTCGATAACTTTTCCACTTTTGCTTACTCGGGTTACATATTGTGATCTTGACCTCTGGGAAGGGTTTGATGTCATCATACATCTTGTCCTTCACCCTTTAATCTCAAGAGTTGCCAATTTTTGCCCGACATTTTTCCTTAGAAAAGGAATCAATGGATGCCGAGCCCCTACCATGTGTGTTTGATTGCCCCCCCAGCTTGATCATGCCCCCCAAGTGTTCAACTTGGATTATAGTTTGGGGTGAGGATATGTGAAAGTAAGTTTGGGTTTTTGTACAATGAATGTTTTCATGCGGATCATGCAAAAATTTTAGGAACTTCCAAGTTATTCCAATCACAAAAATTATTTTTTGATATTGGTTCAAAATAAACTTGTTCTAAAAAATTCAAGTGATTCCTATGGACAGGTTTCTTGAAGTGATGAAAGCTTTTTTGCTTTTGGTTTAAAGATGAAGTGACCTCTGGTTGGTCAAAAAAGGTTGAAATTTCAATTTAAGGGTTATTGAGAATCGAATTTGATTCAATAGCATTTATTTTATTTTGCATGAATAATGATTTGACCCGCACGAGAAAGCACTACATACCGATCCAGATTGCTTGCCTTTGATCAGAAAGGGCTTTATCAGGCATGTAATGTAGGCTTTGGCTATTGGTTATGAAGAACATGGATATGTTGCAGGCTCAAAAGGTGTTTAAGGGATTTCAAGACTAGGGATCACTTGTGCTTGTTTCCTGACCTTTTGTCTTTTGGAATTGTTTGTTTTTCAAAATGATTTATCCTGCCCCCTAGTGTCGGGTTTAGGCTTTTCTTTTTCTTCGTTTTTGTTTGGTTGAGCACAAATCATATCAGTTGTTTGTATTGAGAAAGCTCAAATCTTTTTAGATCCTTTAGATCTTCTTCTCTTTTCTTTTCTTAACCATATCACTACTTCATTTAGATGATAATGAAAGATTAAACATTACATGATCAATTCCAGCACCCATCTTCACTGCTTTGTCTGGATGGTAAAAAACAAAAAACTCTCTTATTTTGCCCCCCAGTGTGGGGTGTGATCCTAGTCAAGGTTATTTCCAAAAAACATTACTAGGCTCAAAATGGGACTGCAACGGATATTTTTTAGCCTTGTGAAAGGATTATCAAAGATGGCCTTTCCTCATCTCAACCTCATGCATTGAGGATCGATAGGTCTTGCTTTCATGCGCGTATGCCAAATGATTTATTCAGTCAAATAAAACTCAGCTTTTGAGTCACCTCATAGTGTTGTTTATCTTTGTTGTCTTTTTTCTTTCAAGTTTTCTAGGTATATGTGTACCTATTTAAGGAATCACTTGAATTTTCAAAATGCATTTGTTTTGGACAAATATCAACACGATTTTTGTTTTTTTGTACTCACTTTGGAGGTCCCAAAAAAATATCCTTGAAAACATATGAGATTAATGTATGGGTTTGGAAGAAAAAAGGAATACCAAAGGATTTTTCATGTTGTAGTGTTGTGAGCAAAGTTGCGCTCAAAATGTTATTTACATGTAATAACAACAAAGAAGAGTGTTATGTGAACACAAGAAAACACATGATCTTATTTCACAAGAGAAGCTCATTAACAAAGAAAGTCTTATTCGAAAGCATTAACAAAAGGCAATAACAAGGCAGGCTTCATTCCTCTATTTTGGCGAATCTGCTCAAAGGTTAACCTCCTCTCAAAAGCTCTGCGTAGAGGACTCAAAGACAATGCGGAACAACACCACGGTCAAAAATTGAGTTCTACAAAATTCAAGCTATCATGCTGGACCATTGATGCTTTCCAATTCCCCAAACATTCCATCGTAATATGCTAAAAAGCATGATTAGGCAGTGGGTTCGTATTCACATTGGGGGCGTCTTCCAATTCTATCCAACCAGCCTTGATTAATTGCAAAAGCTTTCTCTTGAAGGCGTTGCAGGTATAGATGCTATGCCCAGTAATACCGGCATGGTATTCACAATTGAGTTCTGGCTTGTACCAATTAGGATAAGGTGGCTGCAGAGGTGTTAGAGGTTCTGGAGCTATTTGCCCGATGCTTAATAGCTTTTGATACATCTCATTCAAGGGTAACGGTAGTGGAGGTAGTTGTTCTTGACCCCTTTGGAAATTTCCAATTTGGCTTTTGGCTTGAAAGTTTTGGGGTTCAGGTTTTTTTATGTTGGCAATTTGGGATGGAGTATGGTAATTTTGGGATGTATTTGTTTTACCCTTGTAGCCATCTTCAACATGGTGAACATCTTTTCTTTCGACGCCTCTTTTCTCGGTTGGAGCAGCAATTCTACCACTTTTGACACCTTGCTCTATGCGTTCACACACTATCACAGCATCAGTGAATTGTTGGGCTGAACTACCCATCATATGTTCGTAATATGGTGCTTTGAGTGTATTGGCAAATAAAGAGACCATCTCTTTGTCCAGAAGTGGGGGATGTACTTGAGCAGCTAATTCTCGCCATCTTTGAGCATATTCCCTTATGCTTTCTTTATCCTTTTTCTCTATATTGGACAAACTGGTTCTGTCAGGCACAATGTCCATGTTGTATTTGTATTGCTTGACGAAAGCATCCACAAGATCTTTCCAGTTGCGAATTTTTGTGTTATCCAATCTCATGTACCAACTCAAAGTTGCCTCACTTAAACTGTCTTGGAAAAAGTGCATTAGTAGTTTTTCATCATGTATTACCTCAGCCATTTTATTGTAGTAGGACCTGAGATGAGTCATGGGGCATTGTGTTCCACTGTTTTTGATGAATTCAGGAACACAAAATTTCTTTGGGATAACCACATTTGGGACCAAACACATCTCTGCTGCCCGTACCGGGTCATATAAGTCTATCCCTTCAATGGCTTTGAGTCTGGCTTCCAACGCCTCTATCTTAGCTTGATCAATGCTATCAGATGACTTAGCCTTGTGGGACTCATTAGCAGATGCCTTCACGACTGTTGGGGATGGTGCAGGTGTCGTTGACTGCACAAATGTTGGATTTTGCTGAGGTTCTTGACCATGTTCGCTCATTCTTTCCTCAGGCTGAATTGTAGTAGGAGCCGGATCAAAGGTGATCGGTTGATTAGAAGGACCTTCATCAGAGGTATTTCTTAGTGTTTGCTTGAGTAAGCTAGTGAGGTGAGCCACACTTATTTTCAGAGACTCCAACTCGTCGTGCAAATAGGCCTCACGTTGAGCACGCTCTTCATCTTCCATGTTTCTTGCTCAAAGTCGGGTGTTGTAGACTTTTTTGGGGACCTATATTTCAATCTGGCATGTATGCATGTTAAATGTATGAACATGTAATTTATATGATAAACTTGCCCTTCGAGGGATGACATGATTTTTTTATTATTATTATTTTTGTATGACATATTCTGTAAAGAAAGATAGCGCATACAAACTAAAGACAGGGTCTATTCATGAATAGGTTTTCTACCTGGTCTCATATCTGCCCAGTGACGTCCTTCGTAAAGGCAGTATGGGGGCGTTGCAAGGAACAGTTAAGGCACGTATGCCCACCATTACCAAGCAGGCTCTCAGATATGAGTTGGGTGTTTCACGCATCTGAACCTGACCAATAGTCATAGGGCAGATCGTTAATTCCCCACTTAACTTAAAGGCTTGTGTATGCTTTGAAAAATATGTACAGAAATTAAAGCGCGCAAGAAAAAAAATAAATGAAATGCATATTTAAAAATAAACACGCAAACCACAACAAAAAACACAATAATCAGACAAAAACAAAGCTTAGTCCATAAGGTCCCCAGTGGAGTCGCCATTCTGTCGCACGTGTGCGGCGGCGCGGCGATCGTCCACCCTCAAGGAAAAAATCGGAATATTTATTCCTGGAAAAATGTGGAGAGACAAGGAATTCTTGTCTCTACATGTGAAAAATTGGAATGGGAGTCGCCACCTAGTATTCTGGTTACTAGGAACCTTAACTGGTCTTTAGAGATCGGGTACGGAGACTGCTTGCGTAAAGGGAAGGTATTAGCACCCCAACTACGCCCTACCTAAGGTAGGCTGCATTGTTTTAATGTCTGATAAAATCTAAAATCGTGTTG
The DNA here is from genome assembly GCF_005239225.2 of Populus alba. Classification (NCBI taxonomy): domain Eukaryota; kingdom Viridiplantae; phylum Streptophyta; class Magnoliopsida; order Malpighiales; family Salicaceae; genus Populus; species Populus alba. The sequence continues at coordinate 1,131,952 of NC_133286.1, read as the reverse complement.
TGGTTTTTGAATTATTGGTTCGTTTACAGTTTAAGAAAAGTCCTCCTCTGTAAGGAGATCCTTATCTTTATCAGCTAAAAAACTAACTATTCAAAGTCGTCAAAAGAAAATATCTTTTTAATATCAGGAATACGATTTACGTATAAATTCATAATTCCTGATACTAAAATCAAACAAAATAAAATATTTTGTTGTTTTTGAGATTTTGGCCAATGTTCTCTTGACTTTAATAAACTGGTTATTAAAGCCAAAATGCATGCTAAAATATTGTTTTTTGACATATGAAAAATACGATATGATATTTTAGATTTGAGACACTTGGCCGTATGCACAAAAACATTTTTTATCTTTTTTCATTTTTTTTTAATTTTTGGAAGTTTTTGCCGAAAACCGGGTATTTTAATACCGGATTTATATTTTTACGATGTAAAAATACTGCCCGATATTAATCAAAATTGATAAAAACATGTGCTGGAAAAATTGTAAAAAATCTATATAAAAAAAATTTGAAATGGATTGAAATGGGCCGGACCCGGCCCATTTCAGTGGGCTGGGCCGAACCTGGCCCAAATGCATGGGCTGGGCTCGGGCCCAGCCCACCTTAGCAGCTTCACCTCGCCTGCAGGCGTGCACCGTGCACGTCCTGCATGGTGAGGGAAGAAACAAAAATAAAAATAAAAGGGGGCAGTGTTTACCTGGAGAGGCGGCGACTGCTGGTGGCAGCGGAGGCGGAGGCGGAGACGGTGCTGGCGATGACAGTGGCAGCCTCTCCCCTGTTTCTTTTCTTCGGTGCAGAGGTGAGAACCTCTTTCTTTTCTTTTCTTTTCGTTCCTCTCCTTCTTCTGCGCTCTCTCTCGTTCCTCTCCTTCTCTCCCCTCTCTCTTCTCCCTTCTGTCCTCCTTTTTGTTTTTTCTTTTCTTTTCTTTTTTTCTTTTTTTTTCGGTGCCCCTCCCCTGTTTTTATAGTAAAAAACAGGGGGGTGGTGTCGTGGTGGGGCGGCCACTGTCGGCCGCCCCTCTACTATCGACTCAGAAGGATAAAAAGGAGGAGACAAGTGGGTGATTGCGGGCGTCTTATTGCGCGAAAAACGGGAAAGAAATTAGGTGAAAAGGGGAAGAAAAAATCTTCTTCTTCCCCTGCCTCCCCCGTCAAAACGGCACCGTTTTGGGGTTTTTTTTTTTTTTGCAACAGTGAATGAAACGGCGCCGTTTTGGTCAAAACGCGCCGTTTCATTTAAAAGAAAAAGGCGCCAAAAGCATTAGATTCAAATTTCAGCCCTCCATTTGCGCGCGTTTTACAATTTAGTCCTTGGTCTCGGATTTCTTCAATTAAGTCCCTAATTGGCCATTAAACTTCAATATTTATGCAATTAAGCCCCTGATTTGACCAAATTAACTTCAAAAATTATAATTTGACCCTAGAAAATTAATTTCTCCTAATTAAAGCCCAAATTAACTCCAAAATCAATTTTTCTTGCAATTAAAATCTTCATAAATGCAATTAAACCTTTAATAAAATTTAATTGAGTCCATAAACTTCTGATTTTGCATTTTTCTTCCACAAATTGAATTTTCTTTATCATCGGGGCTCTCATCAGTCAATGATATACTGTCAAAAATTAATTTTTGATTTTTGAACATCCTCAATCAATTTTTGAGCATTTTTAGGGCGCTCTGGCATTTTTTCACTGTTATATTTTTTGATAATATATTTTTTTGAATTTTTTTTTTATTTTTTTTTTATGTGGGGACCTAAAAATGGGTTACAACAAGGCAGATGCTAGAAAGGCATTATGAGAGGTCCATGAGGGGATTTGCTCGACCCATGCTACCGGGCATATGATAGCAAGGAAAATTCAAAGGGCTGGTTAGTTTTGGATGACACTGGAGAAAGACTGTATCGACTATGTCAGGAAGTGTCACAAGTGTCAAGTTTACAGTGATAAGGTTAATACACCTCCAGCTCCTCTGTTTAATCTAATATCTCCATGGCCATTTGCAATGTGGGGAATTGACGTCATCGGTCCTGTTAACCCAAAAGCTAGCAATGGTCATAGATTCATCCTCGTAGCTATTGACTACTTCACAAAATGGGTGGAAGCTAATTCGTATGCCCATGTAACACAAAAGGTAGTGAAGAAGTTTGTAGAAAAGGATTTGATTTGCAGATATGGTCCTCCAGAAAAGATAGTGACAGATAATGCACAGAATTTCAATGGCAAAATGATAGTGGAGCTGTGTACTAAATGGAAAATCAAGCATTCGAATTCCTCACCATACTGACCAAAAATGAATGGCGCAGAAGAAGCCGCCAATAAGAACATCAAAAAGATTATTCAGAAAATGGTAGTCACATATAGAGATTGGCAGGAGATGTTGTCGTTTGCTCTTCATGCATACCGCACTACAGTCAGGTCCTCGACAGGGACTACCCCATATTCTCTGGTGTACGGTATGGAGGCAGTGATGCCTTTGGAAGTGGAAATCTCGTCGTTAAGAGTGTTGATGGATTCCGAATTAGAAAAGGCCGAGTGGGCTAAAGGGAGATATGAGCAACTGAACCTGATTAGTGAAAAGAGGATGGCTATAATATGTCATCACCAACTTTACCAGAAACGAATGGCAAAGGCATATGATAAAAAGGTTAGACCGCGGTTGTTTCAAGAAGGGGATCTAGTATTGAAGAAAATATTGTCGTTACCCGGAGACGATCAAAGCAAATGGGCACCAAATTACAAGGGTCCTTACGTAGTAAAGAAGGCATTCTCAGGAGGAGCGCTGAAGTTGGCTAGAATGGACGGAGAAGACCTAGCTCAACCTGTGAATTCTGACTCTGTAAAAAGATATTATGCTTGATGTAGGCTCCTAAATCAGTAAAGAAAAGTTTGGCCATTGACTTCTTTATTTTTTGCATTGATCTCACAACAATCATTTTTTGACATTAATCCTAACAGTGCATTTTTTGTTGTTATCGCATCACTGACTAAAAAGTTTATCATGGGCTGAATAAATTTCTTCTCTATATAAAAACCCAGACTAGAATCACACCCATACACTGGGGGTAACAAGAGATGTTTCATGAAAAGTTTTACGTGTTTTCAAAATGGGATGAGAGCCCGTAGATTTGAAAAAGATAAAGCATTTGACAAAAGCATGACAAAGAGGCAATGACAAGTCATACATTTTGAGAAAAAAGGCTACTTGTAAAAAGTCGAAGACTTCTTCTCCAAGATATGATAGGTAAAAAGAGGCAACACAAGAAATGAATCCAGCATACGACTTCAAAAGTAAGCTCATGTTAAGAGAGAGTTTCATGAGCTAGAAGAAGATGATGGGGCCTATGTTTGAAAACCAGGTACAAATACATGCATGGCATCTAATCATAAATCATTGCATTATTTTTGAATCGTTACAAGAGGAATCCTTAATGTAATCCAACAAAATTATGGATGAAGAAAGAATCATCGAGTTAATGATAACAAAGAATCATGATTTTGATTCTGGAACAATGAGAAGAACCTATTAGGAAATTTTCAAAAGAAAATGAAAGGTTTAGACCCTGCCATCAGGAAGAATGACATCAATATCAGCTTTGGTTAAAGGGAATCACCAGATGGGATTCCAGGTTAACCGTGCTACAAAAATAGATTTTTTTGGTTTTGGTTAAAGGAGATCGCCAAAAGGGATCTCATGTCTCAGCTTTGGTTAAAGGAGGTCGCCAGAAGGGATCTCATATTTTAGCTTTGGTTAAAGGGAATCGCCAGATGGGATTCCAGGTTGACCGAGCTACAGATATAATTTTTTGGTTAAAAGAGGTCGCCAGAAGGGATCTCATATTTTGGATTTGGTTAAGGGAGGTTGCCAGAAAGGATCCCGTATTGCAGCTTTGGTCAAAGGAAGTCGCCAGAAGGGATCTTGTATTTTAGCTTTGGTTAAAGGGAATCACCAGATGGGATTCTAGGTTGACCGAGCTACATATATAATTTTTTGGTTAAAAGAGGTCGCCATAAAGGATCTCATATTTTGGTTTTGGTCAAAGGAGGTCGCCAGAAGGGATCTCATATTTCAGCTTTGGTCAAAGGAGGTCGCCAGAAGGGATCTCGTAGTTTAGCTCTGGTTAAAGGGAATCGCCAGATGGGATTCCAGGTTGACCGAGCTACAGATATAATTTAAAATAGGTTGCTAGAAGGGATCTCATTTCAGATCTAGTTGAGGGAGGTCGCCAGAAGGGATCTCATATTTCAGCTTCGGTCTAAGGAGGTCGCTAGAAGGGATCTCATATTTCATCTTTGGTTAAAGGAGGTCACCAGAAGGGATCTCGTGTTTCAGCTTTGATCAAAGGAGGTCGCTAGAAGGAATCTCATGTTTCAGCTTTGGTTAAAGGGAATCGCTAGATGGGATTCCAGATTGATTGAGCTATAATTACCAATTTTTTGTTTTTTGTTTAAAGGAGTTCACCAGAAGAGAATCTCAGGTTAACCCAATCAAAACACCGATATTAGCTTTGGCTAAGGGAAATTGCCAGATGGGATTTAAGGTTGGCCAAGATATAAATATAGATTTTAGTTAAAAGAGATCGCTAGAAGGGATTTCAGATAGAATGCCAGGCTAATCAAACCGAAGTTAGAATTCAGAGGATCACCAGATTGGGATCTCGAGACGAATACGTTTTGATCATAGTTTTTTGGGCTGAGGAGGATTGTCGTAAAAACAAAGTTTCAAATCGATCAAGCTTTATCAAGATCAGTTACGATAGTCCAGTTTTGTTTATCTTTATAACACTTACTGTGCAAAATCCCTGCTCCGTAAGTATTATAAAGAGCGGGCATCTGTTGTAACCCATTTTTGGGTACACCCCACAAATAATAATAATAATAATAAAACAGTGTCGTCTTTCTCTCTTCCCGCACGCTACTCCCAAAACCTAAAGCCCCATGTCCCCTTAAAACAAGGAAATAGTGACCGCATGTTGCTGCTAAAGCCCCACGCCACATGACTGGAAAACAGCACAGGCATGCCCTACAAAGCCGCCTGACAGCAGGCCGCTCCCCTACTCCCTAGGCGTAACAGTAGGCCACTCCCCTGCTCCCCACGCGCAACAGCAGCCCGCTCCCTTCTAGCCTATAAATACTGCTCTCAACACCAGCAGTGAGGGGGGATTTTTTTGGGATGAGAGAGGGCTCTTTTGAAACTGAAAAGGGAGGGAAGTTTTGAAACAAAGAGAGCTACTGTGAGAGGTTAGGAAGAGAGGAAACAAGATAGGAAAAGAAGGGGAGAAAACAGGGAAGCTCTGAAACCGAACAGGAGGGAAAGAAAAACACACCAACACTGCCAACACCATTGATTTGTTACCTTCACCTTCCCACCTCCCCTGAATCGTTGTAGAAAGGAAAGAACAACTGCTTTCACCGGGCTCCCTTAGCCACCGACCACCGTCACAGCCAGCCGCCGCGACACCAACACCACCAGGAACAGAGCACTTCCTCTCCCCCACCACCAGTTGTCATTGCCATCTCAGTCAACAACAGCCCCGTGAAAAGCAGAAGGAGGAAATGAAAACAAAGGAGAGCAAAGCTGAATAGAAAAACGCAGAGAAAAAGAGGAAGAAGGGTCGACCACCATCTAGGCCATTTCCCAGGCCGCCACCACCAGCATCTCCACGAAGCTGCCGAAGAAAGAGAAGAACCTTGTTGACAGAGGAAGCAAAGGAAATAAAGAGAAGAAGCAGCGCCAAAACAGTAAGGAAGAGGAAAAGGAGCCGCAGCAACGCCACCGCCAAACCAGCCACTACCACCGTCAGAACCACCGTGAGCCCTCATTGGCTTCCTCCCCACCGCCACCAGCATCACTATGAGTGTTCGCCATCGCCTTCAGCATCGTTTTCGCCACCAGGTTTTCCCCCCTTCGTTGCTATGCATGCACCATTTTCTTGCATTTTACTGCTCAAGTGAAATATAATTCACTTCAACAGTGAAATGCTATTTCACTGTGCACATCAAATATAATTCATGTGAACAATGAAATGCTATTTCATTGTTCACGTAAGATATAATTTGCGGCCTGGTAAGGCCTGCTGGGTTCAGCCCAGCCACGTGGGCCCAGCCCAAAAAAAAAATAATAAAAATAAAAATTCTTCAAAAATTATTTCTAAGAATTTGTGATTTTTCTGTAATTTTATTATTGCATTTTGACCAATATCGATTTGTATTTTTATACTGTAAAGATACAAATCCGGTATTAAAATACCCGGTTTTCATCAAGAAAAAAAAGTTTATTAAAAAACAATGTTTTGTTTGCATGCATACGGCCTAGTCTCTCCAATATATATATAAATATTATAACATCATATTTTCACACAACAAAGGAAATTTCAAAACAATATATGTATTAGCATGCATTTTAACTTTTATAACCAGTTTATTCAAGCCATGAGAACTAGGCCAATATTTCAAAAATTGCAAAAAAATTATTGTGTTTTCTTTTAGTATTCGGGGTTACGATCTTATACGTAAGACGTATTCTAAATATTAAATTCTTTTGTTAACGTCAGAATTACCTATTAAGATCAGGATCTCCTTACTGAGGAGGACTTTTCTTGAACCATACCAACAACTAGGAAAACACGAAAAGACCTTAGATTTTATCAGACAATAAAACAATGCAGCTTACCTTAGGTAGGGCGTATTTTGGGTGCTAATACCTTCCCTTTAAGCAATCAGTCCCCGTGCCTGATCTTTGAGACCAGTTAGGGTTCCTAGTAACCAAAATACTAGGTGGCGACTCCCATTCCATTTTCCACCAACAAAAGACAATATTATCTTGTCTCCCCAACATTTGCCAGAGATTAGATAGATATACACCTCCTGACAAAAGTGGAACCGATTTCACTGTGACGCCGCACACATGCGATAGTTCTTATAAAACAAATGGGCACACTCCTTCTCAAAGTCATAGCCAATTGCACATCTACCTTTCAACCAGCAGATCAGAAATGGCTTCTTGATTCTACCGCTTCCCATAACATTACTGGTGACTTAAAGAATTTATCTATTCATTCTGAGTATGATGGCACTAATGAAGTTGTTATTGGTGATGGGTTAGGTTTGGCAGTCTCCCATATTGGTTCCTTGACTTTAAATCACCAAAACAGACATTTATGCTTTGTGACACTCTTTGTGTTTCCAATATTTGCAAAATTTTAATTCTTGTTCATCACTTCACCTCTCAAAATAATGTTTTTCTTGAGTTTCACCCCTTTTATTTGCTTGTGAAGGATCAGACTACGGGGGCAACATTACTAAGAGGAATGTGTGAAAGCAGCGTTTATCATTTTTCGAACTCACTGGTGGGCTCTGCCTCTAAAATTGTTGCAAATGCGCATGAATGAACCTTGTTTGACGGGTGGCACAAACATCTCAATCATCCATCCTTCAAAATTATCAGAAATCTTGTCAATCATTTTTCTCTTCCTATAGCGCACAATAAAATGAACTCTTTATGTTCACCATGTTCTATCAATAAAGCCCATCAACTTCCTTTTCGGCCTACCAGTTTTCAGATTCATGCTCCCCTTGATATTATTTATACTGATGTGTGGGGACCTGCTCATTGTGTTGGTCTAGATGGTTCTTGCTATTATTTAATTTTCATTGACCATTACATAAAATATATGTGGTTTTATCTCGTTAATGCAAAATCTTGTGTTAAAAGCATTTTTCCTCAATTCAAACAACTTGTTGAGAAATGGTTTCAATCACAAATAAAAAGCCTTTACTCTAACAATGGTGGCAAGTACACAAGTCTCAAACCCTTTCTCTCTCTTCATGGGATTAGTCACTATATCACTGCCCCTCACACACCTCAATAAAATGGTCTCTGAACGTCGGCATCACCATCTAGTTGAAACTGGTCTCACTCTACTACACGATGCCAATCTTTCTCTCTCATATTGGCCACATGCTTTTTATACTACCACGTATCTCATTAATCGTCAACCTACTTCTCTACTACAAAACAAATCACCATTTGAAAGTCTTTTTAGCCAAAAGCCCAACTATCTTAAATTAAAATCTTTTAGGTGTATTTGTTATCCCCTAATCAAACCTTATAACACACATAAAATTCAACCCAAGTCCATTCTTTGTGTTTTCATGAGGTATTCTTTAACCCAAAATGCCTACCGTTGTCTAGAACCCAAAACAAATAGAATATATCTCTCAAGGCATGTACTCTTTGATGAGAAATAAACCTTAGCCTCATTTCACTCTTCTTCCTCTTCTTCTGTGTCATCTACTTTGAGTGCTGCCCCGCCCGTATTTTCTACTTCGCTAGTGTTTTCAGAATCTGCTATCACCGTGGAATCATCTCCTTCAGGTAACCCCTCTTCCTCTCATTCTCTGGTTTCTTTACACTCTTCAAATAATTTTCCTATTTCATCATTGTTGAACCTGTGTGTAATTGAGCAAAACTGTGAGACTACTCATCCACCCTCCCCTGTTTCACCATAAGATCACCTAGCTACACCAGTGTCTCCTTCATCCCATCATGTGTCTCCCCTAGTTCCCATAACCATAATATCACCACCATCTAATCGGACACACTCCATGACTACCAGATCCATGAATAACATATTCAAACCCAAACAAATCAATTTTGTCACCAAACATCCTCTTCCTCAAAGTCTAGAACCAACATGTGTTACCCAAGCTTTGTCCATGCCAAATTAGCGTGAAGCCATGTCTGATGAGCTTACTGCTCATATGAGACATGGCACTTGGGACTTAGTTCCACCCCAAGCTAGTTGCAGACCCGTCAGTTGTAAGTGGGTTTTTTGTGTTAAACGAAAAGCAAATGGCACAATTGCTCGCTTCAAAGCTCGACTTGTTGCCAAAGGCTATCACCAACACCTTGGGATTGATTACAAAGAAAATTTTAGTCCCTTTCTAAAACATGCAACCATTCGGTCTATGCTCACTATTGTTGTCATGCAAGGTTAGACCTTGAGGCAAATGAATGTTAACAATGCCTTTCTGCATGGTCAGCTTACTGAGACTGTCTAAATGAGTCAACCTTCAGGGTTCAAGGATCAAACAAAACCTCATCATGTATTTAAGCTGCATAAATCTATCTATAGGCTTAAACAAGCCCCTTGGGCATGGTATTCAACACTCAAGCATGCTCTTATTCAACTTGGCTTTCATAATTCTAAGTCTGACTCCTCCTTGTTTATTTATCACCGTGGCTCTGTTATGTGTTATATGTTGGTATATGTGGATGATCTTGTGCTTACTGGAAATGATTCCAGCTTTGTGCAATCTCTTATTCAGCAGCTTGGTGATCAATTTTCTTTGAAATATATGGGTCCTCTTAACTATTTTCTAGGAGTGGAAGTTATCTCAACCTATGCAGGTTTATTCTTGTCACAACATAAATATGTCTGTGACTTGCTGTCCAAAACCAACATGGTTGGTGCCAAGGATGTCTGTACCCCCTATCTACTGGCATATCTTTAAAACTGGTTGATGGCACTGCCTCTATTGATAATACTGAATTTCATCGAGTACTTGGGAGTCTTCAATATCTCTCCCTCACCCGTCCTGATATTTCCTTTACCGTGAACAAGTTATCCCAATTCATGCACAGGCCAACTAATACACACTAGACAGCAGTTAAAAGACTCGTTCGGTATCTGAAGCAAACTATCTTCCATAGTATCCACATCCAAAAGGCTACCACTTGGCATCTCACAACATACTCTGATGCAGACTAGGCTGGCAACGTTGATGATCGTACTTCCACCTCTGCCTATATCATTTTTCTAGGACACAATCCCATTTCCTGGAGTTTAAAAAAACAACGGGTTGTTGCATGTTCATCTACAAAGGCTAAATATAGATCCTTAGCCAATGTAGCATCTAAAACAATGTGGTTGCTTAGTCTTCTCAATGAACTTGGCTTTCCACTCAAAGCTCCACCTTCTCTGCTATGTGACAATCTTGGAGCTACTCATCTCAGTTCAATCTAGTTCATCACTCCAAAATGAAGCATATTCAAATTGATCTGCACTTTGTGCATGACTTAGTTCAAAAGGGTTCTCTTCATGTCAATCATGTTCACACCTAGGATCGGCTCGCAGATCTGCTGACAAAACTGTTATCTCGGCAGCGTACTGAGTTTCTTAGATCCAAGATTGGCCTTACTAATGGGAGTCTTATCTTGCGGGGGTGTATTAAGGAAATCTGCATAAACTCTGCCAAAATCAAGCAACATATTCCTACCAAAGTTTAGCATTCCAACTGTTACAAATCTTTCCATTTACTGCAGAAAATATTCTGCCAGAATTATAGCAATGTCCATATGTATTCATTACCAAAAACAAACTCTTCTCTTGTATATATTTCACTCAACATTATAATGAAAAGGTGTGGTTTTCTCTATCAATTCTGTGAGTAGTTGTTTGATCTTTTATGTTTTTCTAAAAAAACAAATAGCAAGCAATGCGTCATTTTTTTTTGGGTGAAATCAAGAATATATATAGAATAAAAAGAGAAAACCTGAATAGAGAGAGCAGAGCTTTAGCTACATAGGTTGTAACCTAGGCATCAACCTAATTACAAGGAAGAAAAATAAGGAAACAAACAGCCCTACTAATGGAGCAACAACTCAAAAACCAAATGAAATCATAACTTAAACGGACTAAGCCGAAATGCATTCTTGATTTCTATAAAGATCAGCACCTGTATAGAAAAATGAAGAATTCAGATTTCTGATCCAACCTGCAGCAAAGTAGAACAAATGTCATAAGACATCTTTCTAGATTGGCTGCTTTTTCTCAAATATCAAAATGGTCCTAGTATTCCATATAGTCCAGAGAATACTAAACATAAAGCCCCCCCTCCCCAAACAAATCTTTCAAACTTACAATGATTTTCCTCTAGAAGACCTAGCCATTGACATTGAAAGTCATCAAGGGTATGTGACATTACCCAGCTGAGACCTCTACCCAAATATATCATTTATTGCAGTAAACTAGGGGTGTTTTAAACCCTAAAAATCCATTTTCAATCACTTTTTTACCCAACAACATGCCTACGTACCTAAATAAACATGTTGATGTAACAGGACACGAAATCCCTACCATCCTTTTATTAAGTGGGTTGGCAAGGGGACCAATTTTTTAATCAATAATAACCCATTTTAGATTTCCACTAAGTTATCTTCCCCGGGTCGGATGAAAGTTCTTTTAACATAAAAAATAAAATAATAGTTATATGACTTCTACTTTATCATGGGTTGAATGATTTGTTTTTTCAACATAAAAAATAAATATACATATTTATTACATTAAAAAAATTGTAATAGTAGATAAAAAAGCTGGTATGTATAAGGGAAAAGAAAAAACTTTTATGTTTATTTTAATATTATTTAAAAAACAAAAAATTTTATTTTAATTAGATAAATTGATAATCCACGTTTATTATCATTAACCTTCATCTTTTCCCCTTCTTGATGGAACCAAAAAACTTTTGCTGAAAGTTAGAGTTTGATATCATTTTAACATTTGGTAGCATCATTCCCCAAAATAACAAGAAAATCAAACCCTAAGGGGTAATTTATTGTTATTATTTGAAAATAATACATATAATATTGGCAGCACTCTTGACAATTTTATATATATTTTTTGATCACTTAAAGAGAGAAGCATGTCTAGAATCGGGCGAGCTCTACACATGAGCTCTAAGGGCTCAACTTTGAACATGGTCATTGCTGTCTTCTCTGTCATGTCAATCTTGTTTTCACCAACCCTTTCCCACTCAAAGCACTGTATCAACGATCCCAAAGTTAAGGTCATCACTCTGTTTGCTAGGCCATCTCCAGGACAAGCTCTCCTTCCCATCCCAAAGGGGATGAACTTGCATGCATCAACTCTGCCTGCAGATTCAAATCTCTCAGGCTTGAAACTCGTGGGCTCATCCCACAGTGTAGGGTCTCAATGGAGAGACCATGCGTTTACAAATAATATGGTCCCAGCTGGGACATGGTATCCTCCAATGGTACAGTCGGAGGATGGCATGTGCGGTGGTATAAGCGGTGTCACCGGACATAAACGCAGATTCTCCGATATGATGCTCTGAAGGTAATTTAGTTTTGCAAAATCTGACTCTTCTATCAAGCGGTCTCCAACTTGAGCGTCCAGTTCTGCTTTAGCTTTCCTTAGCACGTCTGGATGGTTGAGTAGATTGGCTAATGCCCATTCCATAGATGTAGCAGCAGTCTCTGTTCCCCCAAGCAACAACACCTACACAAAATATTTAGTGAATTAAACTCAAGCCAGCTCCGACCCGAAAGCTAAGATGAGAAGGGTTTACCTGCACAAAATACTCATATTTCTTTGAAGTATTTAGTGAGACTTGCAAGTATGCTAGTAGTTGTTGCACCAAATTCATCATATAGAAAATGTAGATTCATCTACATTATACAAAGGCTTAAATCAAGAGAAAGATGCCCACCTGCGATGAACAAGTTTGTTATCTGAAAATGACTTGGAATCTCCATGGCAATATTTTTTTTGTCTTTTTCTCCCATTATTTGGCATGCCAATATTTTTTTTCTCTTTTTTTCTCCATTATCTCCATGCCAATATTTTTTTTCTCCCATTATTTGGAGCATGCCAATAATGTTTTTCTCTTTTTCTCCCATTATTTGTCCTTATCTTTCTCTTTCCTTAATTTGGCTAATTTAAAAACTGAAATGAAAAAATACAAGGAAAACTATCTATCACGTGTTTGCACACGTGTCTTCATCTAATGGCGATGCATGTCATGTCATGCTACCATCGATGATGATCTTTATTTTGTTGATTTTATCTTGTCAAAAAAAATTTATTAGTTTAATACGTTGGATTAGGTCGGGTTGAGAAAAATACATGATGAATTGTTTAATACGTTGACACAAAATTTGATGAAGCGGTGGAGAGAAAAACAGGTGGCTTTAGGCATAATTTGTGGTTTTGTTTCCCTTTTTAGTGAATGAAACTCTAAGAAATTGAAAGGGGAGATGATACCAAAAGATCAAACCGTAAGAAAAATTGAGTGAATCAAAACAAAAACATCATTTTTCCTTAACAAGTTAAATGATTGAATCTGTTGAATAAACTCAATCTAGAAGCACCTAGATGGTCAAGGAAGGCAACCACCCACCAGCCGCAGCCGCCGGCCGCCTTCACACCGCCGGTCAACAGCCGCCTTCACACCTGGAACAGTAAATTTTCGTATTCTGAATTTATGTATAAATAGGGTGCTCAGTTATGTTATTTCGTGTGGAGAGAATTGAGAGAAACACTAGAAAGAAAAAGAAAGAGAGAGAGGGCGTGTATTAAGCTTTTGTTTTGTGTTAATTATAAGCTTCGGATTTTGTAATAAAACTTTGTGTTTTATCCCCTCTGAGTGTTTCAAAGCCACCACCAGTGGTTTCTCCCACCAACAATTGGTATCAGAGCCCCGTTCGTTGGAAAACAGAAGAGTTTTGGGGTATATCTGAATTTTCAAAATTGTCAAAAACAAGTTTTGATCATTCCACAGTGTAGAGCTCATCAAGACGAACTCACTGCCGCAAAAATCAGCCAAATCGGAGTTCGGGGTAGCCCACACGCGCCGCCTGAATATTCAGCCAGATCGCCCACGCGCATCCCACGCGCCCCGAGGTTGAAGACGACTAAGCCACACGCGCGCCATATATTGAGCCGCGCCGCGCCGTATACGCCGAGTCCTAGCCGAGCCGTACCCCGAGCCGAGCCGAGCCGCGTTCCAGCCTCAGCCGAGCCGAAGGAATATTCCACAGAATATTCCACAGAATATTCCACGAATATTCCACAGAATATTCCCGGTTCAACCCAGCGAACCGCCCGCCGTACAGAATTGGTTTTTTGACCGGTTCACCCATTTTCTGACACGATTTCAACAAAGTCAGACCGGTTCCCTACTATTTGGACCATTCCGGATCGATCTACAGTGTCCGTTTGGCCAAATTCGGCTCCCAGAAGGCGATATAGTCATTAAAAGAGCAAAATGACTACAGAAGGTACACATACACTCATCCCGAAGCTGACCAAAGACAACTATGATAGTTGGTGCATCAGATTGAAGGCATTTCTTGGGTCACAAGAGTGTTTTGATATTGTACAAACTGGTTATGATGAACCAGAATCCAAAGAAAGAGAAGATGCTTTACAAGAGGCACAGAAGCAAGCTTTGAAAGTCAACAGAAAGAAGGACAACAAGGCAAAGACCATTATCTATCAAGGTCTTGATGAAGATACATTCGAGATAATAGCTTCCGCTGAAACGTCACATGATATATGGGAGGCTCTCCAACAGAAATACAAAGGTGCTGACAGAATCAAGAAGATTTGTCTTCAATCTTTGAGAGGAGAATTCGAATTATTAAGAATGAAGTCCTCAGAATCTATTTCTGATTATCATACAAGGATTATGGTGATAGTCAATCAGATGAGGAGAAATGGAGAAGCCATCATAGATACTCGAATTATTGAGAAAATTTTGAGATCCATAGATCCAAAATTTGATCATGTTGTTGTCGCAATTGAAGAGTCCAAGGAAGTGGACAAGTTGACAGTGGATGAGCTTATTAGTTCTTTGCAAGCTCATGAGCAGAAGATTGTAATGCGAAATGAAGATAAGGCCATCGAGCATGCCTTACAAGCAAAGTTGTCCCTCAAGGACAGATATGAGCAAGGGGAGACTTCATCAAGTGGCTACACCACTCAAGGAGGAAGTCAACAATCTAGAGGAGGATTCCAGAGATTCCAAGGAAGAGGTTCTTGGAATACAAGCTTTAGAGGAAGAGGTGGCAGAAACACCACCAAAGGAGGCTGAGGCCAACAAGCATTCACTCCCAGAGGAAGAGGAGGCGGTTACAATAACCGTGACAAGAGAAATATCAAATGTTATAGCTGCAATCAATTTGGGCACTATAGCACTTAATGCCGATGGAAAGCTCCGTTGGAGATACGTGAGCAAGCCAACTATGCAGAGAAGGATGACAGAGAAGCATCTGCATTACTTGTCCAACAAGGACATGGCGAGAAACAAGAGGAGATATGGTATCTAGATACTGGAGCCAGCAACCACATGTGCGGCTACCGAGAGTTATTCGGTGATCTAGATGAGACCAAGCAAGGTCTAGTTACTTTTGGAGATACCACAAAGGTTCCATTCAAAGGTAAAGACAGCATCCCAGTCAAGTTGAAGAATGGCGATTCCAGCTACATCGCCAATGTCTATTATGTCCCAGCCATAAAGCAGAACTTGATCAGCTTAGGTCAACTTTTGGAGAGAGGATATAGTTTTTACTCGGAGAATTGTCATCTGGCAATTAGAGACAACAATGGGAGATTAATGGCCTACGTGAAAATGTCCAAGAATAAGATGTTTCCTTTGGACATCCAGTATGATGGAGCAAGGTGTTTGAGTGCCATCACCAACAGTGAAGAATGGCTTTGGCACCTGAGGCTTGGACATCTGAATTTCACGAGTATGAAGATGCTAGCAAGCAAGAAGATGGTCAAAGGTTTGCCTCACATTGATCATCTAGATGAAGTCTGTGAGAGTTGTGTCCTCAGCAAACATCACAGATCCAGTTTTGCCAAAGAAGTCAACTGGAGAGCAAAGAGGCCACTGGAGTTAGTACACACAGATGTGTGTGGCCCAATTACGCCTATGTCGACTGGACAAAATAGGTACTTCCTCACTTTTACTGATGATTTTAGTAGAAAGACGTGGATATACTTTCTGAAGAGGAAGTCAGAAGTATTCAATTGTTTTAAAGATTTTAAAGCAATTGTGGAGAAGCAAACTGGTTACACGATCAGAACCGTAAGATCTGATCAAGGTGGAGAATATACAGCAAATGACTTTGAAGCTTATTGTACACAACAAGGCATCAGACATCAGACGACGCCAGCTTATACACCACAACTGAACGGTGTAGCAGAAAGGAAGAATCGCACGATTCTTGACATGACAAGAAGTCTGCTCAAAGCAAAGAAGCTGCCCAAGCAATACTGGGCTGAAGCTGTATCATGTGCAGTGTATCTACTGAATCGCTGCCCAACCAGAAGTTTGCAAGGAGTCACTCCAGAAGAAGAATGGAGTGGTCACAAACCAAGTGTTACTCATCTACGAGTCTTTGGTTGTGTGGCATATGCAAAGATCCCAGATGCAAGAAGGAGAAAGCTCGATGATAAGAGCGAGAAATGCATCTTTGTCGGATATGGTGAAAGAAGGATGGGATACAGGCTGTATAATCCCATCACGAAGAAGGTGATTACGAGTAGAGATGTTATCTTTGAAGAAGATAAATCTTGGGCATGGAATGGTGATCAAGAAGCAGTCAGATGGATCAACACTGATTTGATCCTTGAAGGTGAAGAAGTACCAACAGTACTTGTCGAAGAACCGATTGTGCCAGCAGCTGAACCACAAAGTCCGGCACACAGTTTCCCTGTATTCAACAGGAGGAACACACCAGGAGCATCATCATCAACACCACCAGCATCCTCATCAGAAGGACCAAGAAGGATGCGGAATCTTGAAGAGTTGTACGATACCACTCAGGTCATGGAAGATACAACTCTGTTTTGTTTCTTTGCAGATAGTGATCCATTAAACTTCAATGAAGCTGTCACAGAAGAGAAATGGATAGAAGCAATGGATGAAGAAATACATGCCATTGAGAAGAATGATACCTGGAAGCTGACTTATCTACCAGAAAACAAGAAAGCAATAGGAGTCAAATGGGTCTACAAGACGAAGAAGAACGCCAAAGGAGATGTGCAAAGATACAAAGCCAGATTAGTGGCTAAAGGCTACAAACAAAGAGAAGGCATTGACTATGGAGAAGTATTTGCTCCAGTAGCCCGGCTAGAGACAATCAGACTGATGATCTCACTAGCTGCACAACATAGATGGAAGATCTATCAACTCGATGTGAAGTCAGCATTTCTGAATGGCTTCCTAGAAGAAGAAATCTATGTTGAACAACCACTTGGATACATTGATGCTGAAAATGAAGGCAAAGTATACAAGTTGAAGAAGGCTCTCTATGGTTTGAAGCAAGCTCCGCGTGCTTGGAATACCAGAATTGACAGGTATTTTCAAGATAATGGATTTGAAAAATGTTCATATGAACACGCAATGTATGTGAAGAAAGGAGCAGATGGCAGCATCTTATTTGTGTGCCTGTATGTTGATGATTTGATATTCATCGGCAACAACCCTACCATGTTTGATGACTTCAAACGAAGCATGGTACAGGAGTTTTGAAATGACTGACATTGGTCTAAATGTTCACATTTTCTTGGCTTAGAAGTAACGCAGAAGGAAGAAGGGATTTTTATATCCCAAAGCGGTTACGCCAAAGATATTCTTGAAAGGTTCAAGATGGAAAGCTGCAATCCGGTATCAACTCCAGTTGAGAATGGAGTGGAATTGAGGAAGAGTA
Organism: Populus alba; assembly: GCF_005239225.2. Lineage (NCBI taxonomy): Eukaryota > Viridiplantae > Streptophyta > Magnoliopsida > Malpighiales > Salicaceae > Populus > Populus alba. The sequence goes on along the minus strand of NC_133286.1, from coordinate 1,114,433 downwards.
AGGTTGGAAATGTTGATCCAACTTACTTCAAAAGCTTAGTAGGAAGCTTAAGGTACTTGACATGTACCAGACCAGATATACTCTACGGAGTCGGACTCGTCAGCAGATACATGGAGACACCAGACCAGTCTCATTTGAATGCAGCCAAGAGAATTCTTCGCTACATCAAAGGCACAATGAATGAAGGTACGTTTTATACCTCAAGTAAAGACTTTAATCTTGTAGGCTACTCGGATAGTGATTGGGGTAGAGATTGGGATGAAAGGAAAAGCACAACAGGGTTTGTCTTTTTCATGGGAGAGACACATCTTTTCACATGGTCATCCAAGAAGCAATCGATTGTCACATTATCAAGCTGTGAAGCTGAGTATGTTGCTGCCAACTCAGCCGTATGCCATTCAATATGGTTAAGGAATATGCTGAAGTTTTTGGGATTTCCTCAAGAAAGTCCTACGGAGATTTATATCGACAATCGATCAGCAATCGCATTAGCAAAGAATCCAGTGTATCATGAGAGGAGCAAACACATTGATACGCGTCATCACTTTATCCGGGAACATGTGAAGAATGAAGAAGTCCAACTGATATCTTGCAACACAAATGATCAAGTTGCTGACATCTTCACAAAGCCATTGAAAGGAGAAGTATTCATCCGATTAAAGTTCATGCTTGGCATGACATCCCTCGATTGAGTTTAAAGGGGAGATTTGTTGAATAAACTCAATCTAGAAGCACCTAGATGGTCAAGGAAGGCAACCACCCACCAGCCGCAGCCGCCAGCCACCAGCCGCAGCCGCCTTCACACCTGGAACAGTAGATTTTCGTATTCTGAATTTATGTATAAATAGGGTGCTCAGTTATGTTATTTCGTGTGGAGAGAATTGAGAGAAACACTAGAAAGAAAAAGAAAGAGAGAGAGGGCGTGTATTAAGCTTTTGTTTTGTGTTAATTATAAGCTTCGATTTGTAATAAAACTTTGTGTTTTTATCCCCTTTGAGTGTTTCAAAGCCACCACCAGTGGTTTCTCCCACCAACAGAATCAACATAAAAAGCGTTAGGTTTGACTAACCAGAACATGGCCTTTGATTATGTCATCAATGTAGTATTCAGGTTGTTCTTCTTGCAAAGCGAGAAACCGGTTTATCATAGTGTTTCTGTCCCTGTCATCTCGATGCTCATCAACCAGTCCCTGTAAGAACACATCCATCTTCTTACTTAGTCTATCCAACTTCTTCAAGTAGCCTGTAATATCAACCCACTGCGACATTGGAATCAGATCCCCCACATTTATCATGGAAATATATGCAAAAAACACTTCCAAGATCTCCCTCAAAATCCTGGCCTCTTCAATTTCCTTAACATCTACGCAGAGGGATGCAAATACAGGGAATAAGATGGTTTATGAACTCCATCCTGTGATGACACTTACATCCAGTAATCCTACTTGTATGCAGGGATTATGATGGGAAAGTTACTCCTGAGGAGGTGGCAGCTGCTGCGATGTACTTGAAGGATACATCAGGCAAGGAAGGCATCCAAGAACTCATCAGCTGCTGCGATGTACTTGAAGGATGTATCATTTTGGGAATTGTGTCTGCATGTTTCAACATTTCATCACTTTCTTTCTTATTAGAGGATTAATGCATTTGTTCTCTTGAGCTCAGCTCCTACATGCAAACTGGTTTTGGTTCTAAGAAGCCACATCTTATTTTTGCTGAATTATTAGAAGACATCTTATCATCTTTCCTCTTTTTACCATGCCACATGAAAAAATATTTCTTCGCCGCTAAAGCAAACCAGTCATACCTCTTATTTACCAAGAACCTAGTCAACAGATGATTTTCTCCACTGCTGTTTTGGCCAGTTTCATCCATTTCTCAGAGTTCCTTCTCATCTCATTCCCTCTTTCACCTTCCATGACTTCCCTTATACACCCTTCTACCTCTTCTTTAGTGACAATCCCCTTTTCATTTTCCTTCACTCTAACCCCTACATGCCAAACTTCGGCAATGCACTTTGCATTTGTTGGTTGATCAGTCCACTCTGGCATTGCCACCATTGGCACTCCTAAGCTCAACGCCTCGAGTGTTGAGTTCCACCCACAATGAGTCATGAAGCAACCAACGACAGACTTGTGAGCCAGAACCTCTAGCTGCGGGCTCCAGGTCACAAGCAGAGATTTCTTTGATGACTCCTCCACAAAGTTGCTTGGAAGTTTTTTCCTTTCCGATTCTCTGACTGCCCACAGGAAGCAGCAGGCACTCCTCTTTAGGCCCCAAGCAATTTCTGCCATTTGCTTCCAAATGACACATAAGCCACTAAGCCAGTTTCCTTTGAATCTAGCCACTCATTGCACCCGTCCGGATTGGGATTGAAGAGGCTGAGACCGTACTCTTTATCGTCCTCCAGCTGCTTGTCCAAGTAAAATGATGGGATCATTGGTCCTATTGGCTTTATTGACCTTTGGCTTGCCAACCAGTTTACCGCCTGATGGAAATCAACAAAATTTTGAGTGCCACTGAAGTAAAAGGAGCATACTTTGAAATATGGTATCGTCTTGTGAGCAAAGAAAAGAGATTGTAAGTAGGAATTTGAAGCATTGCTGCTCTCGTTTATTTTGCTTTGCTTGTCAATCATTTGTTGACTGCTTGCTTGTTTGATCGCACTTATTTTCAAGTATTATTTGTCATAATACTTGAAAACTTGGTGGACTTTTGTTGAAACTCAAGGCAATACCAAACACACTTTTTATGTGAGGTTTTGCTCAATAAGTAAGCATAGAGGCCCCATTCTCCTCGTGTCTGGTCTTCTTTGTCCAGCTCTCAATTATGTACTCATATTTGACTACAAGGCTGCTGGCATGGTATCTTCATATTAACACGAAAACATTGTTTTTCATGGGCTTTTCTACCCAGTTCTCAGTAAATCAGGCCTATGTTATGTAGCGAGTACTTTGCTAATCGGTATACTTCCATGATAGGTTTACATTGAAACGAACTTTAGCATAAATGGCTTTAGAGAATTCACACGCGAATTGCAGAGGCAGGTGAATCATTAGATCATTAGTCACCCTGGCGTTTAAAGCTGTTTACTGCCTTCAAAATTGAACCAGAGAGAGAGAGAGCACTTACCACGGAAAAAGTCTCCGGCGGCTGTGAACATTCTAAAGAAAACCGGGAAAACTAATTCCGTTGATCTATGAATGAAAATGGCAAAATTCCAGTATTAATGTGTGAAAAGCATTCGATAGCATCGAGCTTAATGCGACTCCAGAATATCAACGGGAGTTCCTCTCTGTTAAAATCAAGCCATAACTGGCCTGTGTCCGGGTAAAAAATCATGCCTGTGGCGCACCATGCATAATCATGGATCTTAGTTTCATTATCGTTGATCTTATGGTGTTACGGACATCGATTTCAATCAAGTTATATATATTATTAATGTAAGACGGAAAAGGTTTTATTCTTAATCGATGTGAGATTCCTTATTAGTCTGGGGAATTTAACATCGAAACAAATACTACTCTCATTGAAAATCTTGAAGTTAATTGCAGAAAACTCTACACATTGAACAAGTGAATCCCATCGATATATTCCACAAATCCAATGCTTGGTATTTTCGGAAAATGATTTCAAGAAAGGTTTTCGGTGTGTTTAGCATGGTTGTTATAGTAGAACATGGGGCATCGTGTCTCAAAATTTTATCAAAACAGGGCAAAGCATTTATGAAATTTGATAACATGTATGGATTCCAGAGTAAATATGAGCAACAATTCGGTATGGAATATGGATAGACCCCCCAAAAAAAAATCACGTGGTGGTGATAGTCATGGAAGAAGCAAGAACATGTCTTTTCTCGTCATCAAGGCTGCAGAAGCAGCCAAAGGAGTGGACTCTGACTCGAACTCAATCAAATTTCTCGCACATTAATGAGATTGTTTTGCAGGGGGCTTGTCACATTTATTGCTTTCTCGAGCCATCTTAAGCCCTCAACTACTAACATTTACTCCACAGAAACAACTCCTTGCGTGCGGTGGCTGAATTCACACGCGATAATCTAATGATCCAAACTAGATTTGACAATTATACTTCTCGTGCTATTATATCTAGTTCGATCTCCAGGGGGGGAAAATGCTAACTTTAAAAGATTATAGTATGATGGTTATTAAGAATGTTTACTATATTTTTGGATTTAAACTTCAGCAACAACGTCCAAAAAAACAATTAGATCTGTTAATATATGTATTAGGCTGGCATGGGAGTGCGATGTAAATACTACAAAAACACCTTGGATCAAAGAGGAATTCTTTAATAGCAGCTTGTTATCACATGCTTAGCAAGATTGCAAGCTACGAAAAACAAATAGTAGATTTTTCTCGGCCTTAATTCACACGATTGAAATCAAGTAGAAGCATGAATTTCTCCTCGTTTTCTTCTTAAAGCAGGTAATTATATTTGGTTTATTGATAAAAAGAGAAGATATGTTTCTCTATTGTTGTTATATGTTTTATATTTTATTTTAAAATCAAGTATATAAGATGGAAATTTATGACAAAATCTTAATATATTATTCTTAGATGTAACAATGCTATGTACTGAGATCAAGTAGAAGTATGAATTTCTCCTTATAATCATATTTGGTTTATTACATAATCCTCCTATGTAGCATTATATACTTAAACGATTTATTATATTGTAAACTAACTCTAACCGACTCCTACCCTAATTAATCTGCACTAACAGTTCTCTACTTTGCTTTTTCTTCATAGACATGCATTAACTTGTGTTCTGAACAATTTATTTGATATTGTGGAATAAAAAAGTTTCTTCCTTGACTTTTTTAATGGATTGAAGTGATTTGCCGACAGTTTCATCATCCACTTGCATTTCTTTTTCTTCGTAGACTTGTGAAGTCAAGATTCCCGAAGATCAATATCATCAATTAATTATTGCTAATTTGGTTGAAGAAAGAAATATATGTTAGGTTGATTTACTTCCATATTAATTATTGTTGGATTCTTAATCTGAATTTTTTAGAGTGGTTCTAACTTCTTAATCTGAATTGATGGAAACAATTTTGCTTTCTTTAATTATTTGTTAATACGTTGGATATGTAAATAATACCTTTTTTCTCAACCAAACCCTTCAACTCCATAATATTTGATAAAAATAAAAATAAAAACCCATTAATTCTCTATGAATTATAAAAAAATATAATTTCTGTAAGCAAACAATCATAATTTATCTTTGACATTTCAAGCAACTTGTTGTTAATCATCTTTTCATGGCCCTACAATTATTTTCATTAGTCTATTATTTCTTATTGTTTTTCTTCAAGCTTATGGAACGGGGTGTTCTTTCGACTTGTTCTTTAAGCTACTTTGCTTCTTTTTTGTTTTGCATAGACCTGGGAAGTCATTTGTTCAAACCATAGTTTTAAAACTCAGACCGGCCCGGCGGGTCGATCCGGGACCCGGCCGACCCGGGCATGGGACCAGTCCGGGTGAAGGCCAAAACCCGCTTGGAAATTGGCCCGGCCAGACCCGGTCGACCCGGGACCCGGCAAGACCCGGTCAACACCCGGCCCCAAACCCGTTGACTTTTATTTTTTTTTTGTTTTTTTTTCCTAAAACAACGTCGTTTTGATTTTTTTAAAAAAAATAAAAAATAAATTTTGACCCGGCCGACCCGGTGACCCAGTCAAAACCCGGAACCAGGGCCTTGGACCGGGCCGACCACCGGGCCGAGTCTTAAAACTATGGTTCAAACAATTGATTTTTGGACAAGTCTCTTAATCTCATCATCTTTTATCTTTGAAAATGTAAAACCCAACCATAATTTATCTTTGACATTTCAAGCAACTTGTTGCCAATCATCTTTTCATGGGCCCTACAATTATTTTCATTAGTCTATTATTTGTTGTTGTTTTTCTTCAAGCTTGTGGAACGGGATGTCCATCAACTTGTTGTTTAAGCTACTTTGCTTCTTCTTTTTTCATAGACTTGGAAAGTCATTCCGACAAGTCTCTTAATCTCATCATCCACTAGCACTTGTTTTTCTTCTTCGTAGACCTGTGAGCTCAAGATTCCCAATTATCCACTTCATCAATCTCTATCCCGTCAAAATGAATTTTGGGGCAAGAAAAACAGTATCATTCAATAAATTAGAAAGTGTAAATTGTAAAAACCCAACCAATAAGATAAGATATATCTTCATAGTAGTTTTTTGTTTTTTTTTTCTAATCATATTTACTATCGCAATAAATACATCATTGCAACATTTATTTTTAGATTTATTTAAATCCTAGATAATAATATATGAAAGAGAGAACCATTTACTACTTATGATCGTCATCAACTCAAGGATTATAATCTCTTCTCATTTGTTGTTTGATTAGGCCCTAATAACATTAAGATATATTCCAGTTTTGATCATTTCTTAGGGAATAGGTTAAGAAAAATACCCTAAAATTTGGATCAATATGAAATTAGAAATTTAGATAAAACATGGATGTGTTTGAATGAAGAAATTTAGGGCAGAGATGGCGTATACAGACAGAGTATGCCAAGAACCAATAAGTTACTATTTTTTTATTTTTCACCAGTAAGTTATCCTAGTGCTTGCTAGGACTAGCCCAACAAACAGATTAAAAGAATGAAGTTTCACCAATCTGTCATCAGAGTCTGTAAATATTGTTACAGATGATTTAAGTTTGTTTGCCAAATTTTTCAAGAACATGTTTGTCTTTGATGGCTTATTGTCATAGCTGTGAACTCTGAAGAAAAGTGATCTTAGAAACCAAAGTCCTGCAATGTCATCAGAGTCTGTGAACATGTTGTTCTCTTTTTTAGCTAATCTTTCTGGGTAGGTTCTCTGGTTTGAGGCTGGTGCTGAAGAAAGGGGAAGCCGACGCGGCTACTTTTAGTTTTCTCTGCTTCTTGGATATTCCTGGGCTGGGTTCCTTTAATTGACTGAACGGTCCAAGACGACCACTACCTTGATTTTGTAATTGCTGCAAAGTCGTAAAAGCTGCCTTCACTTTCATTGGTGGGTACCCCTTCTGTGCATTTTTATAAAATTCAAATTTGGCGTCCCCTTTTCTTTTGTGGGAACTCCTCATGTAATTTCCTTATGCTTCAGTAGTAACCATGCAATTATTAATTCATCGACTTGACCCATGATCGATCCCCCTTTTGTATTGAATGAGGATGGACCCAGTTTATAAAAGAGTATTGTTCTCAGGACCACATAATATATATATATATATATATATATATATATATATATATGTGCAGGCATAGTAACAAAACAAAACCATTATTTTATTTCCCTGCAAGTTTTCTCTCGATGTTGAGTGGAATATCAAAGCACCTTTTCGGTGCATACCCAGCCCTTCTTCTTCTAGTCATCCTAGCCGGTCACCAGAGTTGCAGTGCTAGAAAGAACACTGGTGGGTACCCCTTGTGCATTTTTATAAAATTCAAAGTTGGCTTCCCCTTTTCTTTGGTGGGAACTCCTCTTGTAATTTCCTAATGCTTCAGTAGTAACCATGCCATAATTAATTCGTAGACTTGACCCAAGATGGGAACTCCTCTTGTAATTTCCTAATGGTCGGTCACTTTCGTATTGAATGAGGATGGACCCCGTTTATATAAATATCCAGTTTAATTAATTCGTATGGTTAATTACTGTTTTTTTATAAATAAAATTACTGAGATTAAAAGTCATTAGTGTTATTTAATGATTTTTTAAAAAAATTAAATTAAATTAAAATTTTAAATTAAATATTATAAATGAAATGATTATCAAATTAAAAAAATTAAAAAGTGATCGTTGATATTTTGTAATTGCGTTAACTTTCATTGGTGCGAACTCCTCATATAATTTCCTAAGGCTTCAGTAGTAACCATGCAATTATTAATTCGTCGACTTTGACCCATGATCGATCCCTTTTTGTATTGAACGAGGATGGACCCAGTTTATAAAAAAGTATTGTTCCCAAGACCACATAAAAATATATATATATATATTACTAGATGACATGATCGAGTGATGCCGTGGGCTTGTGTTATGTTTGTGTATTATCGTGGATTTGTGAAAAAAAATTATATAAAAAAAAAAATATCACCATCAATAATATTTTAAAGGAAAAAATTACAAAGTTATATTCTCAACCAGCTCAATATAAAAAACAAAATCGATAAAAATAATTATGAAAACAAAAAACACAAAAAAAAATGAAAAAAAAGAAGATGATAATTTTGGAAGAAAAAAAGCAAAAAACAAATATAATAATAAAATGGAAAAAAAACATGTGGTGAAAATCAAAGTTAAATTTTCAACCAGCTCAATTTTAAAATCATCTAAGAAAATACCGTAGCAATCTATAGTTTTTTGTGAGGAAATATACAATTATAATTCTCAACCAGCTCAATATTAAAAAAATTCAACAAAGATAATTTGACAAATATAAAAAAAAACGAAAGGAAAAAAAACATGCAGGGAAAACACTGTAACAATCTATAGTGTTTTATGAGAAAAATCTACAGTTGTAATTTTTAACCAGCTCAATATTAAAAATAATAAAAACGACAAAGATAATTAAAAAAAAATATCATATGGGAAAACACTGTAGCAATCAACAATGTTTTAAGGAAAAAAAGCTAAATTGCCAACCGGCTCAGTATAAAAAAAGAAAATTCGACAAAAATAAATTTGGAAAAAAAACATCGATAAAAAAAACATGTGGGGAAACATTGTAGCAAGGCAAAAATAATGTGGGAAAATATTGTAGCAATTTACAGTGTTATAAATAACTACAAAGCTAAATTCTCAATCAGCTTAATATGAAAAAAATAAAATCGACAAAGATAATTCTGAAAAAAAAATTATTTAATAAAAAACTATGTAGAGAAACACTGTAGCAATCTAGTGTTTCAAAGAAAAAAAAATTAAAAACTAAATTCTCAATCAACTCAATAGTAAAAAAATAAAATCAACAAAAATAATTATGAAAAAAAATATAAAGAAGAAAGACAATTTTGGGAAAAATTTTAAAAAATGAGAACAAAGGTGGGGAAAGCTAAAGCTAAAGCTAAATTCTCAACCAACTTAATATTAAAAATATAAATTCAACAAAGATAATTTAAAAAAAAAAACATGTGGGGGAAACACTACAACCAAACAAAAAACCATGTAAGGGAAACACTGTAACAATTCATAATCCTTTTTTTTTTTTTGAAAAAAGCTACAAAGCTAAGTTCTCAACCAGCTCAATATATAAAAAAAAAACGACAAAGACTATTTAAAAAAAAGAGTCAATTTTGGGTCAATTAAAAAAAACCATGTAAAAAAAAAAGGAAACAAAAGCGGAAAAAAAAAAAACACGTGGGGAAAGCTACAGTGTTTTAAAGAAAAAAACTAAAAAAACTAAATTTTCAATAAGCTCAATAGTAAAAAATAAAATCAACAAAAATAATTCTGAAAAAAACAAAACAAAAAAAATGTAAAATATGACAATTTTGAAAAAAAAAGAAAAACAAATAAAAAAAAACATGTGGGGAAAGCTAAAACTAGATTATCAGCCAACTTATTATTGAAAAAAATAAATTCGATAAAGATAATTTTTTAAAAAAATATGTGGGGAAATATGCAGCAAAACAAAAACTATGTAGGGGAAACACTGTAGCAATCGATATTGTTTTTTTTTAAAAAAAAAAAAACTACAAAGTTAAATTATCAACCAACTTAATATAAAAAAAAAATTACAAAGACTGTTTTGAAAAAAAAAAAAGAATAAATAAATCATAAAAAAACAATGTATGAGAATATTATAGCAATCCACAATGTTTTTTAAAAAAACTAGATAGTTAAATTTTTAACTAGCTCAATATTTAAAAAATTTAGAAAAGATAATTTAAAAAAAATTAAAAAAAAGAAGAAGAAGAAGTAGAAAAAGTCAATTTTAGATAAAAAATACATGTTATATATATATAAAAAAAAAAGCAAAAACGAGAAAAAAAAAAACTACTACAGTGAAAAACCTATATATATATATATATATATATATATGCAGGCAGAGTAACAAAACAAAACCATTATTTTATTACCCTGCAAGTTTTCTCTTGATGTTGAGTGGAATATCAAAGCACCTTTTCGGTGCATACCCAGCCCTTCTTCTACTAGTCATCCTAGCCGGTCACCAGAGTTGCAGTGCTAGAAAGAACAGTGTTTACTGCGCTCCATCTTCTTGTGGCAACATCCATAATATTAGCTACCCTTTTCGACTAAGCACCGATCCCAATAGCTGCGGCAACAAAAAATATGAACTTACTTGTGAAAACAACCGCCCAGCTTTATACTTGAAGAAGAAGACGGTAAAATATTACGTTCAGGCAATCGATTACAGCAACTTCACGATTCGACTTGTGGATGCTGATGTTCAGAAGGATGATTGCTTCTCTATCCCTCGTCATTCTTTAATCTACTATACTTTCGACAACATGGATTATCTTCCATATGATCTTGGCGGGTTCGGTAGCGGTACTTGGTCCTTTGTAAATTTTATTTTTATAAGTTGCCCAAAGCCAATACCGAGTCCTCCACGCTATATTGTGGATGCTTCTTCATGCAAAAATGGTAGTACTCTTTTTAATTCCCACAATATGGAGGGTTATTCCAGCTATGTCTTAATTGAATCTTCCGTGGGGGACATACCGGACCTGTGCCGTGTAAATTTGATGTATTACGCGCCTTTCACTTTTCAGCCGAAAAATTGGACCAATATTTCCTCTATAGAAGAAGTCCGCGATAATATTCTATATGGGTTTGATCTTTCATGGTCTGGGGCCTGTTGTGATTTTCTGAAAGAGAACCCCTGCAAACTTGATGAAGCCAACATAAGCAGTTATTGCGGTACGTTACTCTCTCTCTCTCTCTCTCTCCCTCCCTCTCCCTCTCACCCACACAGGTCGCTGATAAAAAGAGGAAAATAATGCTTTACCGTTTGTCTTAAGCTCTTATTAGCTCTTTCATTCATATCAGTTGCATAATTATTCTCATAAAAGGATTTTAATTAATTTAATTAATTTAACTCTTTCTTTATATATATATATATATATATATACATGTAGGATTAAGCAGTTCTCCAATCCAAAGTGCAATAGGTAAGTACCTCTCTTTAACATCATGGTTATATTTTTTATATCAATATGCGAATATAAACATGATTGTCATATTTATTTTATTTTATAATCTGTTTGTTTTGTTTGAAATAATAATAATAATAATTAATTGTTATTATTATTACCAATACACGAAACATTAACATATATTATTCAATGGGCAATGACCAAAGTACTTGGCTTGAGTTTTAAACATCCCCTCCACAGTTATATATGAAATTTATCTCTCTCTCTCTCTCAGATTTTAAAAATCATATACCTCTTTCTTACAGCCTTATTAATTTTTTAAAAAACAAATATTTTTCTCTATCATAATTTTAATTTTACACCCCATATATTATATAAAACTAACTTTCACCTTGTAATGATAATTTAAAATATTATATACAATTCCTCAACCTTTTTAAATCAAAATGCATAATTATTTTTATATTCCTCAATAAAAAGTAATATGATGTTACTTAGTCTCTTTATTATTTGTTTGTTTTTCCTTGCAGGTATTCTGGCTAATCGTATACTAAATTACCTTGGTAAGAACTTTTCTATTTATCTAAATTCTTTAACATAAAACCTAAATAAGGTTCAAGACATTAAAAAAATGAATTGGAGAGAGAGATCTTTATAAACTTTGCTATTACGTAAACTCTCTAACTTTTCTACCTAAAATCTTGAAATATTTGCATGAAAGATGGTGAAAGGTTGAGTATGAAGTAAGGATATCCACTATAGATGCCTATTTCTAGCTAAGTTTAAAGTAAATCTAAGAAGTTATTGCTGTTAAAAATATATGAATTTGTTGAAATGATTAGCTCTCAGAATGATAATCCACTCTCTTAATAATGAATTCAATTTGATAATCTTTTAGTACATTTCTTCTTAATTTTGCTTTAAACTCTCCAAGTCTATTTCTAGCTATCAGGTTATTTGAATACCAAAACACACTTGCATGCTCTTTCCTTCAGTTAAATTTATGAATTATAAGATTCTGAATATTGACGCAATGTTATATTTTCCTTGAAATGTAGTCGTTGATGTATGGCTGATAACTAGGGATTTACCAGGTGAGGAGTCTTTATTTATTATGGTTCAATTTTGCAAAAAAGAATATACGGATTAGATTTGATAAATTTATCTCGAAGGCATTTTCTTTATTTTTTTGTATACCAAAAATCTTAGACACTGATAAGTGACAATACCTTTTATTCTTTTTTTTTTTTTATGAATATAGCTTGCGACTTGATATTTTATCGAAGCTCCGGTGAGTTAATTTATTTTATCTTATTATAACACTTTCTAAGCAGAGTAGTAGTAATAAATTTATTTGTGAATTGTGATGTGTGTGTGTGTGTGTGTGTATATATATATATATATATATATATATATATGCATGCATGCATGTATCCTAAAGGATTTAAATAATGCCCTTTTCGTAGCCTTTTCACTTATATTTTTTTATATATATATTTCACATATTTACGTTTCTCTTTTTCTGTTATTGTAGGGCAACCACGATTGGAATTCAATTTTTGTAAGCACGGTGAGGATTAATTAGCTCATGCATGTCTTATTTAGGCTAAATTACAATCTTTCTCTTACAAAAATGTATGTGAAAGTTTTCTTTTATTCGGTTCAAGGAGTTAATCTAAATATTTGGTGTTAGTTTAGATAATTATACTTAATTATAGATTAGTTTAATTAGAAGTATCATAAAAATTATTACAAAAACCATACAAAAGTTTAAAATTATTACAATTCAAAATTCCTTAATAATTTTTCTTGCAGGGATGGTTTTAAAAAAAGTTTAATGCATATATATTGGGTATAAATAGATTTTTTTTTTAATATTTTATTTTCCTTATAAGAGGTTATTATAATTTAATTAAGAATCTTACGATTGCTAAAATATGATGTATAAGCTACGTACATTTCCATATGATTATACATGCATTGTTTAGCGCATGAGAGCATCGAGATAAAAGTTTTTTTGAATTTAACAAATATTATTAGCAAGTTTATCCATATAATCTTATTTTAGTCCTTATCTATTCTTGGTTATAATTATTACAATTTTAGTTTCTCTCTTCAAATTAGGATTTTGTTGAAACTTTCTTGGCTCATAGAGGAGGGGAGTGTCCAATGCAACTATCCAAATTAAGCGACTGTCAAGAGCATAGCCTTTATGTAATATTGTTTGTGTTTCTTAGTTTCTATTTGTTTTCATTCCCTTCATTTATTTATTTGGCAGGAAAGTATAGCACAAAGATCATATCTTCAGATGCACTAAGCATTCTCATAATTTTGCTCATTACACTACTTGTGCTACTTGTGTATATCGGTAAGTGTTCTCTTTTGCTTTCTTGGAATAACTATGAACCATTAAATGTGTATATATATATTAAGATGCAAAATCATTAAGATGCAAAATCTTTAAAAGATAATATCAATTTTAGAGATACATATTTAATGGTTTTCATCCATGCATTACCTTTTGCTCATTTTTCATTATTTAAATTGTTAAAAATAAGTCTTTCAAATTTAAATGCCTCAATTCAATTCTAATTACTTATTTTCTTGCAACCGATGTCAATTTTTCCATTAAATATGGATGAGTGTCAAAAATTTAGAAATGCAAAAGTTACCAAAAATAAAAGAAAGATAATACAAATTATAAAAAAATAACAAACAAATGGGAAACATTAGGGAAAAAAATCAAAATTAAAAATCTCTAAAACTCTTAGAGACAAATTAAATACTAGATTAAAATGGAAAAAATAAATTGTAACCCTTCATTGAAATTTTAAAATGGACAATGAATGTATATTAAGATTCGAAACCATTAAGTGCGATTTTTATCTCTACGTATTGGTACTTCAATGATTCCATCCATTATCTTTTGCATATCTAAAAAATTATCAATTAAAAATAGAAAAAATAAATTTCAAAGCATCTAGTAAAAAAAAGAAAAGAAATGGAGTATTTAAAAAGTTATTAAATATTAAAAAATAAAAAATGTAAATAAAAAAGAATGACTTAACATATTTTATTTTTCTCTGTTATGAAAAAATATAATATTTACAATACTCCATGGTGTTTTTTTTTTCCCTAATGGTTTGTCAATTTCATTTTTTCAATCTAATTTTTTTATTCAAATTTATTTCAATTTTCAGAATTTGAAATTTTTTTCTAATATTTCTCAATTGTTGATTTTATAAAAAAAAATTTAATCATTCTTTTTAAAAAAAAATTATAGGTGTAAAATTATATATTCTTGGCATGCGTTGACATTTAATGGAAGCATTGATCAAATCACAATAGAGGGATCATATTAAAAAAATATCTATACTAAAGGGACTGAACGAATAAAAAAATAATATTAAAAATATCAAGAATGGAGGTGTGAAATATACAATTATTTCATTGTTTATTAGAGCTTTGAGTTTAAAAATTAGAGGATTAAGATGGAATTAAAAAAATGAATTAAAAGTTTGAGGACTAATTTTTAATTATTGTTCTAAGAAATAAAGAGAGATATTTTATAAGTTAATGAATAAAATTACAAAATTTGAAAACAACATATATTGGCAAGAAAAATTTGATATATATATATATATATATATATATATATATATGTTTTTGATTTTTCCCTTAAATCAATGAAATCTCAATTAAATTTATTTGGTGATAAGAATTTTCAAATTAAAAAAAAAAAAATCGATGCTTTTGTGGATACATGTTTGAATTAAGAATCATAATTTCATTTAGAAAAAACAATTTACATGGCAATCTAATAACAAATAGTATGTTTCCATAATTGATTAATGTTCTTATAATGTCTATATGCAGGGATATATCATACAATATTATTCATTTGTGGGCTTCCATGTCTCATAACCTTATTGGTCTACAAATGGCGAAGAAGGCATTTATCAATGTATTGTAAGATTGAAGAATTCTTGCAAAGTCATGATAATAATCTCACGCTTATAAGGTACTCTTACTCGGAGATTAAGAAGATAACTCACGGATTCAATGACAAGTTAGGTGAAGGAGGTTATGGCTCGGTGTACAAAGGAAAGCTTCGTAGTGGTCGTTTTGCGGCTGTAAAAATTTTACGCAAAGAAAAAGGTAATGGGCAAGAATTTATCAATGAAGTTGCAACCATTGGAAGAATTCACCATTGCAATGTGGTGCAGCTCATAGGCTTTACTGTTGAGGGCTCAAAGCGTGCCCTTATATATGAGTTCATGCCTAATGGATCTCTTGAAAAGTATATTTTTTCTAGGCAAGGTACCATACCGCTGAGCAACCAGAAAATATATGAAATTTCTCTTGGGGTGGCTCGTGGCATTGAATATCTACATCAAGGTTGTGACATGCAGATTTTGCATTTTGACATCAAGCCTCACAACATTCTTCTGGATGAAAATTTCACTCCAAAAGTCTCAGATTTCGGACTTGCAAAATTGTATCCAACTAATAATAGCATTGTGTCCCTTACTATGGCTAGAGGAACGATGGGATACATGGCTCCTGAGTTATTTTACAAAAGTATCGGAGGCGTCTCTTACAAAGCTGATGTCTATAGTTTTGGGATGTTGTTGATGGAAATGGTTGGTAGAAGAAAAAATCTGAATGCATTGGCAGATCATTCAAGTCAGATGTACTTCCCTTCATGGATTTATGACCAGGTTAATGAAGGAAAGGATATACTTGAAGATCAAGCGACAGAGCAGGAAAAGAACACAATAAAAAAGATGACTATAGTGGCCTTATGGTGTATACAATTGAAGCCTATTAATCGTCCATCGATGCATAGAGTTGTACAGATGCTTGAAGCAGATATTGAATCTCTACAAATGCCTCATAAGCCTTTTCTCGTTCCACAACAGACATCAAATGATGATAGGATCAATATGGCTAATCCAACAAGTTTAAGAGATCCGTCGAATGTTTGTAGCGTTGATTCTTCATATCAATTTGGTCGTTGATAGAAATACACTTATATGTTTGTTTATTTAAGTAATATGTTAATTTTGTATGCCTTAACTATCTAAATTTTGATGATAGTCGTGTTTGTTGTCGCACGCATGGAAAAATGGTAAGTCTATCTATTGTGGAAAATATGGTGAGACAAACAATTCTTTGTCTCTTAGCGGTGAAAAATGGAGTGGGATTCGCCACCTAGTATTTTGGTCACTAGAAACCCTAACTGGTCTCAGAGATTGGGTACGGAGACTGGTTGCATCAAGGGAATGTATTAGCACCCCAAATACATCCTACCTCAGGTAAGCTGCATTGTTTTATTATCTAAAAAATTCTAAGGACTTATCATGTTGGTCCATCTAAGGTTCAAGAAAAGCCCTCCTCAATAAGGAGGATCTTATCTTATGGGGTAAAAATCTAATCGGTCTAATATCTATAAAGGACTACCTTTTTAATATCGGGAATACGTTTTACATATAAATTCATAATCCCAGACATTAAAACAAAATAAAATATTTTTATGATTTTTTTTAAATATTGGCCAAGTTCTCATGACTTTAATAAATTGGTTATTAAAGCCAAAATGCATGCTAAAATAATAATATTTTTTTTTTTGAAGTTTTTTTTGTTTGTATAAAAAATAAAATATATGAGTTTTTTTTTTTAGCTTTGAGAGACTTGGCCGTATGCTTGAAGACAAAAGTTCTTTTTTTCAAAAACCAGGTATTTTTAATAATAAAAAAACACACAAGAACAAAAAAAAAAGAAAAAAAGTAATAAATAAAATAAAATGGACTAGGCTAGGCCTGTATTGGCCCAACCACAAGGCTCGACTCAGCCCAGCCGCGTGGGTTGGGCTGATGTTCCAGCCTTTAGTTAATAGAGCTGGGCTGATGTTCCAGCCCGCATAAAACAGGGCTGGACTTAGCCCAGCCGCATCGGTTGGGCCCGCCGGAGAAGGAAAAAAACCATGACTGGTAATTGTGCATGAGCACAGTAACCAGTTAATTAATTAGCCGGTTACTGTGAGCATGCATGCGTCGCTTGCGGGGCACGTTTCCTCTAGCATCTCATCATGAGATGGGTGGTATCTGACTTCGGCTCTAAAGCACGTGGGAGGAAGAGACAAGGGGAAGAAAACAAAATTTCTCTTCCCCTGCTGCACGTCCAGGGGAAGAAGATGATGAAACAGTGCCACCTCAAAACGGCACCGTTTCATCTCTTTTTTTTTTACGCATGAAACGGTGTCGTTTTGCTTAGAACGCGCCATTTTATTTAAATGAAAACTAGCGCCAAAGCGCCAGATTTCACATCAATCCTTCAATTTGCACGCGTTTTGCATTTTGGCCATTAAACTTCAATATTTATGTAATTAAGCCCCTGATTTGACCAAATCAACTCTCTAAAATTATAATTTGACTCCAGAAATTTAATTTCTTCCAATTAAAACCCAAATTGACTTAAAAACATATATTTTTTGCAATCAACCCTCCATAAATTTAATTAAATCCTTAAATAAAATTTAATTGAGTCTATCAACATTTGATTTTGTATTTTTCTTCCTCAAATAAAATTTTCTTAATCAATAGGGCTCTCACCGGTCAATGATATACTGTCAAATTTCAATATTTGTATTTTGGACCTCTTAAACCAATTTTTGATCATTTTTTGGGGCGCTTTGGCATCCTCTTTTCATTGATATATTTTTGTACTACTTATTTATTTATTTATTTCTATTATTTTTATTATTTTTTATATATATTTTTTTTTTTTTTGTATTATCTCTTTTCTTGTGTGAGGACCCAAAAAAGTTACAACATTTGTTAAAACTTGCAATTAACTGGTTTACAAAGCATCCAATATACACTAGTCATGTATCGTTCTCACATTAAAATATGAATTTCTAAAATTACTTAATGTTTGTTCCATTATGACATTGTTTCTTTTTATTTTATTAAAAATAACTTGTTGACTCTTATAGTTATTCAAAACATTAACTGGTCTTTAGAGATCTATGATAAGGCACATGTTATGTCTAAAAAAAAGATAATATCATCCCTGAAACATCCAACCTGAAATAAATTGCATTATCAGTCTTGTCTTCATTGCTAATAGTTTGTTATGCTATACTATTATGATTTATTTATAAGGTGATGGTGAGTTCATCACAATATAGTAAACTTTTTATTGAGGGTTCAAACCTAACAATTTTAAAATCCAGTTGGTTAATTTTGTTACTCTCAATTACTTAGTGAATTACCAACTCTAAGTTAATCAATCCAAATCACAACTCAAATTAATATCTATGAATATACTAGTGAGCCTATACTAAGCTTAGTGAACCCAACTCAGATCAACACTTCCAATTCTAATGTAATGTCAATAAATATTAAACCTATAAAAACATCTTTTAAAAAAACAAAATAGAAATGTGTTATACTTCTCTTAACATTCAAAAGTAATGGTTTGTTGTGAGTATATTTATTTTAAGCATAAAAAAAAGAACAAAAAACATTTTTTTATTTGAGAAAAAAAAAAAGAAAAAAGTTTGTTTTGTTAAATTTTGGGTATGTCTGTCTAATGAGCCTTTAGATTTTAACAAAAACTTATTTTGACTAATAAACTTGTCATTAAGTTCAAATATGCATGCATAAATATTTTGTTTTAAAAAAATAACATAAGAACATTTTTATTCAGATGCGAATGCAAATTTTTTAAAAAAACATTTATATTTTTATACTAAAACAAGTATTTTTATAGAATGCTAAAATATAAAAAAATATTTTTTTGCCTTCTTTTTTTTTAACAAACAAACTAGGAAGACAAATGTTTTTTTTTTTTTTTTAACAATGATAGAATATACAAAAATGATTATTTTTGGAAGACTAAGTAAAGAACAAAAAAACATTTTTTTTTTATTTGAGAAAAAAAAAAGACCAAAGTTTGTTTTGTTAAAATTTGGGTATGTCGGTCTAATGAGCCTTTTGATTTTAACAAAAACTTAATATGACTAATAAACTTGCCATTAAGTTCAAATATAAATGCACAAATATTGTTTTTTTTAAAAAAATAACATACGAACATTTTTATTCAAATGCAAAAACAATTTTTTAAAAAAAATTATATTTTTTATACTAAAACAAGTATTTTTATAGAATGCTAAAATATGAAAAATATTGTTTTGCCTTTTTTTTTTTTTAACTTATAAACTAGGAAGACAAATGCTTTTTTTTTTTTCTACAATGATAGAATATACAAAAATGATTATTTTTGGAAGATAAAAAAAACTTAACATAAAACTTGATGTCCCCCCCCCTCTTGAAAGATGATGGTACTACTTGTTGTAACCCATTTTTGAATCCTCGGACAAAAAAATAATAAAATACAAAATAATAATAATAAATCAAAAAATATTATAAAAAAAATATGACAGTGAAAAAGGATTTCAAAACACTTAAAAAATGGTCAAAAATTGTTGAGGAGGTTTTAAAAATACAAAGATTAAAATTTGACAGTATTTTATTAATTGATGAGAGCCTTGTTGACAAAGAAAATTCAATTTAAGAATGAAAAGTCGAAAATCAGATGTTTATGGACTCAATTAAATTTTATTGAATGTTTAAATTAATTTATGGAGAGTTTGATTGCAAGAAAAATGGATTTTTGGAGTTAATTTGGGCTTTAATTGGAAGAAATTAAAGTTCTTGGTCAAATCAGGGGCTTAATTGCATAAATATTGAAGTTTTATGGCCAATTAGGGACTTAATTGAAGAAATCCGAGACCAAGGACCAAAATGCAAAACACGCGCAAATTGAAGCCCTAATTTTGAATATGAGGCGTTTTGGCGTCAAAATCTATTTAAATGAAACGACGTGTTTTGGGAAAAACAACGCCATTTCATGAACTGTTCACAAAAAAAACTTGAAACGATGTCGTTTTGAACGACACCCATGTCTTCTTCTTCCCCTGGACGCGCGAAGTAGGGGAGGAAGAACAAGATTTTTTCCTCTGTTCCATCGCCAGCTCTCTCTCAAAAAGACGCCGACAACCCACTTGCTTGCCACGTGGTGGAAGAATGGAGGGGACGTACCCCTTGGGTGGTTTGGGGCGGTAGCACAATGGCCGCCCCATCCACGTCTCCTTCCCTTGTTTTTGCCTATAAAAACAAGGGAAGGGGAAGACCAAAAAAAGGAGAGTGTACAAAAGGGGAAGAAGAAGAAAAAAAAAACAAACCAAAAGAGAGACAACAAGAGAAGAGAGAGAACACAAAAGAGGGGAGAGGGAAGAGAGAAGAGCAGAGAAGGTCGGGGAGACCGAAAGAGGAACAAAACTGAAAGAGAAAGAAGAACATAAAAAAAAAACAGAGGAATAGAGAGAGAAGAGAGGAGAAGCACATGGATATAGAGGCGAGAATCGAGAGTAAAAATAGAAAAAAAGAAGAAGAAAACGCAGGGGTTGTTGTCTTTACACATAAAAAGAAGAAGCATTGCAGTCGTTTCCACCGAGCTTCCCAGCCGCCACCGTGAGCCACAATCAACACCGCCTCCACGCCACCGCAGGTCAGCCCTTCTCCCTTTCTTCTTTCTCCTGCTTCTTCTCCTTTGCTGCCATGCCTCCACTGTTCACGTAGCATGTGAACAGTGGAGGGCACTGTTCACACACATAGATAGGCTAGGTTCGGCCTAGCCCATGCATTTGGGTCTGGTTCGGCCCATTTCAATATATTTATTAATATGTTGTGATTTGCTCACCTTTTGATTTATGTCTTCTTTTTTTTACTTAATATCGATCTGTATTTTATGTCGTTAAAAATACAAAATCCTATATTAAAATACCAGGTTTTCGTTAAAACTTCCAGAAATACAAAAAAAATTGAAAAAAGAGAAAAATGTTTTTGTGCATACAACCAAGTGTCTCAAAGCTAAAAATCATATTGTATTTTTCATACATAAAAAAAGAAAAAACAATGTTTTAGCATGCAATTTGACTTTAATAACCAGTTTATTAAAATCCAGAGAACATTGACCAAAATTTCAAAAACAACAAAAATTTTATTTTGTTTTGTTTTAATATCAGGGTTTATGAATTTATACGCAAAACATATTCCTGATATTAAAAAGGTATTTTATTTTGACGACTTAAAATAATTAGGTTTTTTACCTGATAAGATAAGGATCTCCTTACAAAGGAGAACTTTTCTTGAACCATAGACAGATCAACAAATAGAAACCACAACAAGATCTTAGATTTTATCAGACATTAAAGCAATGCATTCTACCTTAGGTAGAGTGTATTTGGGGTGTTAATACATTCCCTTAACGCAACCAGTCTCCGTACTTAATCTCTAAGATCTGTTAGGGTTCCTAGTGACCAGAATACTAGGTGGCGACTCCCATTCAAATTTTTCACTGATAGGAGACAAGAATTTCTTGTGTCTACACATTTGCCAAGTAGACCCTTATAATTTTTCCTTGAGGGTGGACGATCGTCGCGACGCCGCACACGTGCGACACTACTCTTGAAGAACAAGAAAAATATTTGTTTCATTAAGAAAAGTATGTCAATAATATTTTTTTTATTTTTAAAAAATTATTTTTGAGATCAACACATTAAAATGATTTGAAAACATCAAAAACATATTAATTCAAAATAAAAATAAAAATAATTGTTTTTTTCAAAAGCACTTTTAAAACGCAATGCCAAACACGTCTAAGCTGTGATTGGAGCAAAACATGGGTAAAAAGTCACCCTTTCCATATATGTTTGCAACCCCAGATTTTATGCTAATTTAATATGAAAGGTACCAATTTTAGTCGAAAGAAGAAAGTAGTCTGTTTTATGCCAACCTTTTGATTTTGTAGATTTTATCTCAAAAAATGAAAAATATATTTGATACAATAAAAACTTATTTTAAAATATCATCACTAATGGAATAAGGGTTGAATAAGACCACAAAAGTAGGTTAATTTTTTATATATAGATTCAATTTGTTCAAGAATAAAAAAAAATACAAAAATCTCTCACATGTTAAAATTAAAAAAATCAGAAGTATTATTCATCAATGGCTGCCAAAATTTAAGTTATAAATGTTTAAATAGTTTTGAGAAATTAACCCTAATGGATCTATTATTATATGCTGAATTGATCCACTTATAAAAATTAACTAAAAACCTTTACTAATAAACTCAAACTCTAATTCAAACAAGCCTTGAGCTATAGCAAACAAAAATAAAAATAAACTCATAAATCATAAGTCTTTATCTGCCCAATGATCCTAAAAATCAATATGTTATCAAACACCACCCGTTTGTTTTTTCCTTGTGTAATTAGGATGAATAAAAATTCTTTGTAAGAAAATGATTTTAGAACAGTAATAAATTCTAACCATACTTAGAAATTATGTTGTAACTCATTAAAGATCCTTGTAAAATTAAAAAATTTTCAAAACAAGTTGTCACATCTTCGTAGAAAAAAGATTTTTACCAAATAGAAAGTCTATAAGTCAAAAGAAAATAAATAATAAAAATTTATATAGTCTGTTCTGACCTATATTACAAGCCCGTACCGAACACCGATTCACCTGAAAGTTTGCCTCAATATAAAAAATTATCTTTAAAATTTTGTGATAAAATTTTAATTCAATTCAATAATTTAGTTTAAAATTATATTTAATAACGTATAATTATACCGTACTTTTACTATATAATTCAAATCTACCTTCCATAAATAAATAAAATATTGAAGGAAGAGAGACTTTGGGACGCCTCACATCACGGGTGACCACAGGAAGTGATTTTCCATATCCAAAAGCCAATTTTCCATAGTGGACTGCAATTCAATGTTCAAATTTGATGGCAAAAAGTAATTTAAATGAACCGGCAAACAATTCAGATCTAGATGCCATCTTCATTACTTTAGATTCGTGTAAAGTCAAATCATGCCAAAACAAGAAGCTCAATCATGTCGACTAGCTTGACTTTCCTAACTGGAAGCCATAAAGAAGCTCTTCATGTAATTTACTAAAACATATGCTATAAAACTCATGTCCAAAGTGTAACGAAACGATTGGTGTCCTGATGTTCAGTGGAACATTAAGGCACCTCTTTGGTGCATATGCAGCCCTTCTTTTTCTACAGATCATAGCCATCCACCATAGCTGCAGTGCTAGAAAGAACAGCAATTACTGCTCTCCTTCTTCCTGTGGAAACATCCATAATATCAGCTACCCTTTTCGATTAAACACCGATCCCAAAAGCTGCGGCCACAAAAGTTATGAACTTGTTTGTGAAAACCATCGTCCAACTTTATACTTGAAGACGGTGAAATATTATGTTCAGGCGATCGAATACAGCAACTTCACTGTTCGACTTGTGGAAGCTGCTGTTCAGATGGATGATTGCTTCTCCATACCTCATCGATCTCTCATCGCATATGATAATTACATCAGCTACAGGAACTATCTTCCATATAACTTTTGGTTCGATAACCTTCGCACCGACTTTATGACCTTTAGATCAATTTTAATAACTTGCGAAAATCCTGTACTGAGTCCTCCAATGGAAATTCTACTGCATATAATTCTACGTTCAGCTCCCGCAATGCGGAAGGTTACTCCGATGTCATGGTTGCTGCCGACTTGGTGAAGGTACCGGACTTATGCCGTATAAATTTGATCAATTCTGCCCCTGGATCTGTTATGCCAGAAAACATGACCAATATTTCCTAATTGATGGATTGGTTCCAAATTGATGGAATAATTTAATAAAATATCACTCTGCAATGATGGATACTTCCTAATCTGCGGAAGGTTTCTCATCAAATTGTTTTTTTCTGAACATATGAAGGTCCACGTCCTGGATTGAACTAGATAAATGTCTTTAAAATATATGCCCAAGCAAATCATAGGCAATACATGTGCATTATTGTGAAGAGATTAGAATCAAAAGTATCTTCCATCGTGGGTGATAAATCACCTCATCAGTTATGTAATTTGCTTTATTTGGATTAACGAGTTTCAATTATTATTATTTTCTAACTCTAATTTCCTAGAAAAAATAAAATACAAATGCACTGTGCATAAGGTGACATAATTTAAATCATTTGGTGCTTCTCAACATAGCTACCAGTACATTAATGTTAGTATCAAAAGTTCCACCTTCGCTTGTAGCCTCGATAGCCAGCTCTTTCCATTTCTTGGAATTCATTTTCATTTCTCTGCCTCTATCTCCCTCCATCACTTCTTTTATGCAAATGGCAATCTCTTCTCTTTTCACAATTCCATGCTCATCAACCTTAGCTCTGACCCCCACCTTCCAAGCATCTCCAACGAGTTTAGAATTCGTTTGTTGATCACTCCATCCTGGCACATCATGCAAACATCTGAATTGGGCTTGCAAAGGTTTAAGCCATAATCTTTGTCATCTCCCAACCGTTTGTCCAAGAACATTGATGGAATCATTGGTCCTATTGGTTTGATTGGCCATTTATTGATTCTCATCCAGTTCACTACCTGGTACAGAAATAGCAAAATGTCAAGCAGTATTCAACATCCAATGAATGAACAAAAGAAATGACTATATTATGAAGGAATAGGAGTTCACACTTCAACTTCAAGCTCATTAAAGCTGTTCCATATCAGCCATCTTGCTTCAAGAAAATTTGAGAACTGACCAAGGAGGAGTTCTCGTCTAGCTGGATATGAACCTGCATCACTAACAAATGATGGTAGATCATTGATCACTCCATCCTGGCATTGTCACCATTGGCACACCCAAGCTCAATGCCTCGATTGTTGAGTTCCAACCGCAATGTGTGAAAAAACATCCCACAGCCTTATTTGCTAGCACTTTCACTTGAGGACTCCAATTCACTAGCAATCCCTTATTCTCCACTTCTTCAACAAACCCTTCTGGGATCTTCCCTTTCTCAGAATCCATCACCACCCACAAGAAGTGAAAATTGCTCCTCTTTAAGCTCCATGCAATTTCCTCCATTTGCTTGTTGCTTAGAGTAGCACAGCTACCAAAGGACATATATACAACTGATGCAGTGGGCTTAGTGCTGAGCCAATTGATAGAAAGAGATGGGATTGTTGGTCCAATTGTCAATAACGGGCAAACTTTTGACATTGTATCCACTACCTGAAGGAACAACAAAATATTTGTGGAGATTTGGACCCTTAATTTACATAACATAAAAACACAACAAGTTCAAATTATTTATCTCTAAATATTCATGATTCTGTTACCTTTACTGCTAAGAGTTTCAAATTTTAATCATTTACAATTCACAATTATTTGGGATGGAATTGATGAAATTAATTGGTTTGGGATGGAAATTGAAAGAGAATGAGATTTTACCAGAAACCGTAAAAGAAGTGCAAATAGTTTTAAAGTCCAATTATGCGGTACAAAATTGCCTACCTCACACTCCAGCTTGAAAAATTGTTCTAAAATATGTAGAGGACATACTGGAAAACTTAGGAAGAAAGGGAGCACAAAGGGAGATATTATATCATGATGTTCATGATGTTAAATATAAATAGGTTTATCACTAGAGAGATATGATATCATGATATCCTAGCATGATCTTTAAGTTCATAGGATATCCTAGAATGATCTTCAAGCTAATGGTGAGAGAATGAACCATAAGCTTGCCACATGGCATTAAGAACCAAAAGCTTGTCATTGGTAGAAATATAATGAGCTTAAATGTTTTCATTAAAAAATTTCTTCCAGATAAAGTTATAATCCACTTCAACTAGATAGGAAGATAAGGAAAGGGCTCCAAAGTTATTAACATATAGGCAGGCAAGGTGTTGTGTTGAGAGTGACATGTCATTTTTTAACAAGCATATAAATCAATAAAGTTCTCTACCTATGAATGTCATTGCTTAGTGTCATAATTTAATTTTGAACCCTTTAAATTTATTTTATAAAAAAATGTGTATTTAAAAAAATCCAAAAAAATATAAAATATAAAATCCAAAAATATTTTTGAGACACGAGAAGATAGTCTTCGAGCTGCAAAAAATCAAAATACCAAAAAAACAACTAGATTATGATATTTTGACAAGATATGATGGAAAAATGAAGAAGATTAAGGTTAAAATCCAAACTTGACCAAAATTGGAAGGAAATATTGAGGTTGAAATCCAAACTTTCTAACAAGTTTAAATTGACTTATTTAAGACTTAATTTAAAGAAAAAATAAGTTTAAAAGTCTATTGAACAAAAATTGAAAGAATTAATTAAATTCCAAGGACATAATTAAACTTCTAATGGTTTTGTGGATTTAAATCAATGACTCAATTGAAAAAAAATCAAGTTTGAAGGTCTAATTCGAATCAATTCGCAAATATTGTAATATTAGAGACAATTGAAACTTTAAAATACTAAATTGGTGTAAATAGGGCTTAATTAAAAGAAAAATTTGAAATATAAATTTCAATTGAAGACCACATTGAAGAAATCTAAAATCAAGAACCACTTTGGCATCAACACATTTTATCAAAAACTATTTTGATTGTTTGAATATCAAGTATCACAAACTTATATGTAAGGACGTATTCCAGATATTAAAAGAAAATTAAAAAAGAAATTGACATTAGAATGGTTAAGATTTAAATTGATAGGATAAAGATTTTTTTACTGATAAGAACTTTTTCTAAACCTTATAAAAATACCAATGGTTAGAAATACAAAACAATAAGTTAGTTTATATTAGACAAACAAACAATACAACTTACCTTAAATAAGATGTACTAGGGGCGATACATCCTTCTTATATACAATTAAATCCTTTATCTAGACCCTGAAACCAGTAAAGGTTTCTAGTAATCAAAATATTAAGTGGTGACTCCATTCTTTTTTTTCTTTTTTTACTAATAAGAAATAAGAATTTTTTGTTCTTTTCTTCATCACCACAAAGATCTTGCTCTGACATAAACATCATCGTGACATCACATATGTGCAACACTTATTATTCTAGTTCAATCTTGGAGCGTGCTACAATATCTTGCTTTTTAGTTGTACATGATATTTATTCGACTATAAAGAGTGTTTGGTGTAATGTATGTTGTGGTCTAGAATCCCCTTTAAGTATCGAATAACTAGGTTAACAACAACAAGATGATTTGTACAAATTTAAAATTAGAAGAAAATGATATTATTTAATATATATGAATTAAGTTTAACTCATGTGGAGTTTCTATAGCTACATAGCAAGACATATAAAGAAATAGAATAAAATAAATTATATAAAATGCTTGATCATCTCTTTTAATTAGATAATTGAAATATTTTTTTTAATTTTTTATCCTTTTTAGGAAATGATCAAGGAAATATTACCTTGATTATTTTCTTAAACATGTCACAATTTATTAACGCGCTCCCTCAAACTCATGATAATTTTACTTTTTATGAGTTTGACGTATATTAATACTATTTATATTGCCGTTGTAACCTCATCTACTTGTCAAAATGATCACAATCGATAAACAATCTTATTTGGTCATTAAATAAAATTTTGGTTGAGGTTGTTATATATGCTTGCAACAATAAAAAATCAGAGAGAACAAAAATGTTCAATAAATCAAATTCCAAGTCAAACTTTCATGCTTGCTACTTGGATGTAACAATAAACAATGAATACCATAAAGGCATAATGATGGTTTTTATAACAATAACAATGAGAGTATTCAAACTATTTAAATAATAGAGATTTTAAGGATGATGAATCAACAAATCATGAATTGATGTATCATTAAAAAGATAATAAATAAAAAATCATCTAGAGAATGAAGAGGATTGAAACAAATTGTTTTAAAAATGGTTAAATAAAACAGCTTAAATTAGTCTTTAAATAAAAACAGAAGCTAATATTTAGAGCAATAACTTGTTTTGATACCAAATTAAAACTAAAAAATGAATAGCATGGTTCAAATGGAACTCAACAATGTTATATTGATCCATATATATATATATATATAATATATATATAATATATATAATATATATATATATATATATATCAAAAATTAAAATATAGAGATGTTATCTAATCATAGTGTGATCTTCAAGAGATGTTATTTAAATCCTAGCATGATATTTAGAATTATAGAATATACATACTAGCTAGCATTATCTTCACAATCTTTAGCCATGATGTTTCGATTGTGAGATATCAAATCTTTTAGCGTTGCAAAGGTACTGTAGTCTTCTTCCATGCTTAAGTTGTTTGATTGTTGATCAAGTGGCGATTCTTTCTCACTGGTTTGGTGAGGTTCAATGCTTGTATGCAAGCTTTGGAAACTCATGCCAACTCATATATCAATATATAAACCTATATTCTTTTTATTTATTTTTAATAGCATTTTTTAAATTCTTTTTACGTTGTTTTCAAAGTTAATCAGGAGGTTATCATGTTGACTTTGCACATTTCATATGGTTTTTTTACATACAAATTTCAATAATTGTACCACTTATTCTTATTTCCTTCATGAAAATCTTTGCTAAAAACTTATTAAAACACCAAATAATTATTTTTAATCAATGATTAACTTATTCAATAATTAAAACACCAAATAATTGCACTATTCTTCAGTAAATGATTAACTTATTCAATAAAATGAGAGAATAAGTTGAATATTTTTAGTTGTCAATGATTTGAGATTATTTCCTTTATATCACACCAGTTGTTTAATCAAGAAAATCCCATTTAGATCTTCACTATCAACATGGATTGCATTACATACACAACAACAAGAATTCACAGTTTTACCGTCGGAAATATTCTGTCGGTCTGTGATTGATAGTACGTCGGTAAAATATTTACCGACTACATTACCGACGGAACACGTCCGTCGGCTTACCTTTCACTACCAGAAAATCAATAAATACAAATGGAAATACCGAGGGAATATTTCCGTCGGTAAATTTCCGAGGGATTTTACCGACGGAAATATTCCCTCGGTATATACCGACGGAATTACCGTGGGAAAAAAAAAAATTAAAACAAAGCAAAAAAAATGACGACGTGTCATTTTTTACCAACGAAAATTCCGTCGGTAATTCCGTCGATAAATCCGTCGGGAAATCCATTGGTAAACTGTGAACACTGTTCATCATGTCAAATACAAAGGGAATTACCGACGGAATTTTCCGTCGGTATTTTCCAGAGAGCTCCAGAATTGTTCATCTTCCAATTGCACTGTTAATTGTTTTACTTTACGGACAAAATCACCGACGGATTGAAAATTCGTCGGTGTGTTTTGGCGGTTTTCTGAAAAAATTCAATTGATTTAAAATTTTCATTTAAATATTACAGACGGAATCACCGACGGATTGAAAAATCATCGGTAATTTTTGGCAGTTTCTGAAAACTTTTTACGAAATTGAAAATTTAAATTAAATATTACCGATGGAATAATTAAAAAATATTAATATTAAATTATCCGTCAGTAACGCGCCCCAAAAAAAAACCTGAATCCGCTTATTTTACAAGAGACAGACTCATTATTTCTTTTCTTCTTCTTCTACTGCTTCTACTTCTTCTTTCTTCTTCTTCTCTTCTTCTTCTTCTTCTTCTTCTACTTCTACTTCTTCTTCTTCTTCTTCTTCACTATATGTAAAAAACATCAATATCTATTTCTTTCTCTTCTTTTCTCTCCTCATCTCCTTCTCTTTTCCTCCATGCTCGGGTATGTCTTCTTCTTCTTTCTTCTTTATCCTCTTAGTTTTTTTTAATTAATATGCTTTACGAATTTTTTTTCCTTAGCTTCACTTGCAAGTAATATTTAAGGTAAGATTTTTCTTTTTTCTTATTTTTCATGATTTTTTTCACTGTATTTGTTTTTATTTAATTTTAATTGATTTTGTTTATAATAATTGTATAAATGTTGTTGTGAGATTTTTTTTTTCATATGAGATCAATTTTTTAGTTGATTTATTTATAGGATTTTAAAATTTTTTAGCAATTGCAACTTCATTTTTTTCATATGAATTTTTTTAGTTGAATTAAGTTTTTTGTTTTATTTATTTGAGTTGATTTCTTATTCTTTTTTCCAAGCATTTTGAGTATATATTATACAATGTTGATTTATGTTAATTTAATTAATTTTATAATTTTATAAAATGAATTTTTTAAAATGTTTTTAAATAATTACCGACGGAAATTTCCGTCGGTAAATCCCGTTGGTAAATCCGTCGGTAATAATAAAAAATTTACCGACGCGTCTGTTCCGCTTAGTAAATCCGTCGTAAAATATTATTACCGATGGATTTAGCGACGGACAAAAAAATTACCGACAAAAATATTCACCGACGGAAATTCTCCGTCGGTTGATTTCGTCGGTAAATTAATTACCGATGGAGTATGTGTCTTACGCCGACGGAAAAATTCCGTCGGTAAAACTGTTAAATCTTGTAGTGTTTCGTCAGGTGATTCCCCATTCCGTCGCTATATCGTCGGCAAAACAAAAAAAAATAATTTACCGACGGTTTTACAGACGGAATTTGCGCGCCAAAAAAAAAAATTCCCGCTTCAATAATACCGACGGATTGTTATTCCGTCGGTGATACCGACGGTTAATTTCCATCAGTAACTTAGTTGGTGAATTGTTGACATACCGACAGAATATACCGTCTGTGAATCCGTCGGTAAAATATAATACCGACGGAATTAATCCATTGGTAAATCTGTTGGTGAGTCATGAAAACATCCACCGGATTTATCCATCTAGAAATTTGTCGGTGATGGTCATAGCTATTGTCTAATGCCGACGAGGTTATTCCGTCGGTAAATCCCTTTGTAATTGTTTTTTTATTTTGTTTTTATAATTATTTAGAATACAATAATATAAAATGATATAAATTAATGGTAATAAAACCAATTATGCAAATAAAATTTATATTAAGCATCAAAAACAAAAAATGTAAGATAAATATATTCATTACCAAAATGAAATTGTTCAAAAAAACATTAAATGAAATTTTAAATGTAAATAATGTTTATCAAAAATTAATATAAAGGAGGTTGAGGAGGATCAGGAGGAGGGAGAGGCTGACTGTTATGCGGCCAACTTGGATTAGGTGCACATGTTCCACCTTGTGACATGTTTATGACCATTTGACGAAGCTCTTCATAGGCCCCTCTTGTTGTGCAGATTTTGTTGTGTATTGTTCTTTGAGTTTGTGCTGTACGCCTCTGATATCTGGTCCCACCTTTGTTGCAAGGCCATGTTACTCCTTAGATTGGGAAGCTTCGATACTGATTGGAGCTCCCGACGGTTGAAGCAGTACGGGTCGTCCGCAAGTTGTCAGCCCTAGTGTTGGAGAGCCCGTAAACCCGATTCTTATCGGGTCCACCTGACGATCCAGGCTCCATCCACAAATCCGGGTCAAATTCCGGATGGTCGAAGGATCTGTCCTCGTATGTCCTCCCTCAACCATTATTATAGGTCTCCTGAAAATAATAAAAAAAAGTAATAATCATAATCATATTCAATTCAATAAACATAATAATAACTTACAAAATAAAATGGATGAATATTAAAACATACCACAAAATGTTGGGCGCGACTGTCAACGAATTGTTGCACCCCTTTTAGCGGTCTGACTCCACACAACGTGCGTCTCCACAAACAACTCCATAAGGCTCGGCTCACGTCCAACGAGACGTAGACCTATAATGAAAAAAATTTATTAACAAACAAATTAATTGAATAATATATTTCATTTAAATTAATCTTACCAATCGTTTTGCATGTGTAGCAAACGGAACGGAGCCGCCGGTGTGCGTTGTCATCGAGCCATGAATGAGCCGATTCTGGTTGCCAGCACCGGACTGTGAGCATCGTGTGAACCGCTCAGACATCACGTAGCTCATAGATAGTGCGGCCATATATCCTCCGGGATGTATATTCCGGTTTGAAATCCCTTCCAAACCGCAACATTGTATCCAGCCTTGGAAACCCCTATCCCTCATAGTTTGTTTTTGCTTTTTTTTTTGGGCTTCGTAACCAAAAATACCGCCAACCTACTTAATGCAAATAAAAAATTACATTTCGAAACATAATTTTTTTTGTAAAAAAAAAAGTTGTATTGTTTTCGATGTTACCCATAGTTTCCGCATGTGAATTTTCCCACACCCTCCTCACAACACTGTTATGTTTCGTCGTTTCCATAGCAGAATCGATTCTGTGTATGAAAAAATAATTTTTAAAAATGTTAATAATTTATTTACAATTATATAAGAATTTATAGAAATAAGGCTGAAAATTATATATTAACACGAACTCAAATCTAGAAAACCATGCATTGATTTGAGGATCCATTCAAGATGCCTGGATATCTGACTCCATTGAAACAATGGAATCTCCATCGACGCTTTAAACGCCGATGATATTACTCGGCGGCCTCATGTTTGTGAACCTTGAAAAGAATTGAAATTAATTAAATAGTGACTTCATAAATTTTGTTTTTTTTAAAAAAAAAAAATTAAAACCTTAAACCAAACTACATTGAAAGATCGTCCTATTGTGCCTATACGTACTGTCGGTCCATGCGATTCGCTGTGAAGGCATGCCGCTTCTGCTGACGTGAAAGCATGGCTAAGATCGGCAGATCAAATCCGATTTTTTTTTTTTTTTGGCGCAAGTGGTGTAGGTGCCTCTTCTTGAAATGGCACCTAAAGGAAATGTCTTTGTCGCTGCTAGACGAACCGCACGAACTAGGTGCGACGTACGTTGAAGCTAATGGTTTTCATTCTCTGCCATATATTCTAACCAATTTTATAATAAATAATATATAATCAATTGAAATGTTAAAAAAATTCGGCAGCAACCTTCCTATACTTGGATACTACCCATAATCCACAAAACCTGTAAATATTATACAATATACGCACAACCTAATTGACCCAATCTAATACTAAATTATTCCAACATAATTCAATTACTAATCCTAAGGTAATTCCATTAACAAATATTAAAATTCAACAAATTATAAATATTCATTATGGCAAACCAATAAACATTTAGTTCAATAAATTAAAAAAATATATATAAACTAACTATTAATACACATATGCAATTACAATTATTCCACAAATTGCAATTACTAATTCTATAGGAAATTCAACATTAACATATATTTAACATTAAATAACAATTATATATGCAATACATACAATAATTATATAATAAATAAAAAAAAAATATTGACTAACAATTACTAATATTCTAACATAGTCCTTATTTACTAATGTCTAAATTAAATTAAATTTTAACAACAATTATCTAATAAATTATCTAATACCAATTATGACAACACAACAAATAAAAAATATTCAAAAAAATTCAAAAAAAAAAACTACATCAAGAAAAGGAACAAAATATACATGCGCTTAATAATGTGTCCAGTTCAAAACTTTACCTACATTACAAAAAAATACACCAAAACAACAAAATAACAAAAATAAAAACAACTAAAACTAAAATAAAAGAAAATAAACTAAAATAGAAAAAATCACATACCTTTTAATATGATGAAAACAACAACTAATCTTGCTAGAGATTGAAGGTGAGAGCCTTGAAAGATTGAGAGCAAAAAAATCAAATGTGGAGGGCAGCGGAGGAGAAGAAAAATGGAGGAGAAGAAAAAAATGAAGCGAAGCGGCAAGGGCTGGAAGTTATATGGCAGATTTTACCGATGGATATTAAAAAATATTATTAATTTTTTAAATTCGTCGGTAACAGGCCAAAAATCCGTCGGTAAGTTTTGAATTTCGCACGAAAAATCCAAATTTTTCGCGGTCCGTCGGTGAGTCCGTCGGTAATATGACACGGTCAGAATTCGCACCCTTTGGAATTCGCGCATTTCGTCGGTATGTTTGTCGATAAAATTTACCCACCGATAACTTACCGATGGACATAGTCCGTCGGTATTGACGTCGGTGATTGTGGCATTTCTGTGTAATTATTTTCCAACTCCCTGTGAGATGCCGACGGACTTTAGTCCGTCAGTGACGACGTCGGTGATTGTGGCATTTCTGTGTAATTATTTTCCAACTCTCTGTGAGATGCCGAAGGACTAAAGTGCGTCGGTGACGACGTCAGTGATTGTGGCATTTCTGTGTAATTATTTTCCAACTCTCTGTGAGATGCCGAAGGACTAAAGTGTGTCGGTGACGACGTCAGTGATTGTGGCATTTCTGTGTAATTATTTTCCAACTCTCTGTGAGATGCCGACGGACTACAGTCCGTCGGTGACAACGTCCGTGATTGTGGCATTTCGGTGTAATTATTTTCCAACTCTCTGTGAGATGCCGACGAACAGTGGTCCGTCGGTATGGATGTCGGTGATTTTCAATGTACATTAGGTGTTGTGTTTGTATTTTCTGTTTATCTTCCTGCAAAAAATTCAATGACAAACTGTCCATCGCATAAAACAATAGCAACAGTGCTTAAATGATAAATATATATTTTATGTTTCAAAATATATCATCCATAATGTAAATTACATTAAGAAAAGGGTTTTAAACAGAATTAGTCAGAATTATCTTCTTCTTCTTCTTCGTCATCAATTGAATAACCATCACCTTCATTGCAATCTTCAATATGGATATCATCTTCTTTATCGACATTTGCTTATCCACTAGAGCTCAAATCAACGTTCAACTCCTCTATGTCAACATCAACAAGACTATCATCGGAAACACGAAAATTTGAATTTTCTTCCAATTCAATCGAATGAGCAACTCGATATGGTTCAACCAACTCACTAACTTGAAAGACTTCATCCCGCACACTTATTTCTTCGTTCTCATCCTGAACAACCTCGACACAACCCCGTGGTTTTGTTTTTAAAACGGACAACCAATCAACTCTTGATCGATCCTTTCTAAATGAAGGGGTGTATGTGTAATAAACCTGTTGACATTGCTTTGTGAAAACAAAGACATCGTTTATGTTGCGGAGTCTAGCTTTTGAGTTGATTTCGACCAGACCATGGTGCGTATCAACTCTGATTCCTCTGTCCATCGTGTCATACCAATAGCATTTGAATAAAAACACTGTATTCTACTCGCTATGATATTGTAGTTCAACGACCTCTTCTAATCTACCATAGTAGTCAACTTCTAACTCACTACTTATGGATCCTTTAACACAAACACCGTAGTTGTATGTCTTTCTTCCTTGCCCGTATTCTTCAGTATGGAAAACATATCCATTGACAAAATACCCGTTGTAGCACTTAACTTTTCTTTCAGGCCCGAGGCTTAGTGAAGACAATGACTTAGACGCACTTCTTCCCATTTGATAAACCTTGTATACATGCAATGTACATCAATAAACGGTAAATGAACGATAATCTCGTAATGGCATGCATACGTACAATAATTTTTCAAGTTAGAATGAGTTTGTGATAATGCTTACATGTATTATGAACCATGTGGCAAATTGTTCATCTTGTAATTGAAAGATCTAGGAGTCGGTCAGCTGCGAGTTATTGGAGAGCAAATATTGTCAATGTTGCCTGCAAGTGATAATGAGTGTATGATTTCACAATATATAATTACCAATATTTCACTGACAAAGTTTAATTAGTATTACACATATATAAACTTACTGAATAAATGGTCTCAGCTCATCACAGTTAAATAGAACATAGTTGTGTGCTTGTTTGAATTCTATTTCCGAAAAATATCTTCCTCGTACGGCATTTTTAGGTGTGGGTCGTCCAGTTTTGGAGAATATTGACAAGTTCCCACTGGAAGGCACTTCACCGCCATCGTCATACCATGGAACGCGATTAATTCTTGTTCTCATATGAGGTTCGAAATAGTACGAGATAAATGTTGATATCTCTTCAACAATATAGGCCTCACATATCGAAGCCTCAACATGCACCTTGTTCTTAACCTTTTTCTTGAGATTAAACAAGTACCTGCATTGAATTACAATTCAAGTATTTCCAATTAAGAAAAACATAGAAAATCTTTTAGATATGAATTCCATTGCAATTGTAATATCTCACCGTTCGAATGGGTACATCCATCTATACTGGACCGGTCCTCCAGCTTTTGCCTCGAACAGTAGATGTATAGGGAGATGCTTCATTGAGTCAAAAAATGGAGGGAATATCATCTCAAGTTTGTATAGTGTCTCGATGATATTCGTTTGAAGCCTCTCAATGTGCTCAACATTCAACTTGCTGGAGCATATATCTCTGAAGAAATGACTGATCTCCGTTAGTGCATCCCATATTCCCTTTGGTAACAAATCACGAAAAGCTAATGGGATGAGTGTTTGCATAAACACGTGGCAGTCATGACTCTTCATTCCATACAATTTGCAGTCCTCTATGTTAACAAGCCTTGATATGTTCGATGCATGTCCATCCGGAAAACACAGACTCTTAATCCATTTGTAGACTAGCAGTTGTGTGTTTTTCTCTAACACGAAGCTTGCCCTTGGTTTTGTGACCCGTGACTCCTCATAAACCAACTCCATATTTTTACGGTTACAGTATAAAGCTATATCCAATCTAGACTTGATGTTGTCCTTTGTCTTCCCCTTCACATCCATGACGGTGTTGAAAATATTGTCAAACACGTTCTTTTCGATGTGCATGACGTCAAGGTTATGGCGGATAAGATTGGTCTTCCAATAAGGAAGCTCCCAAAAGATACTTCGCTTTACCCAATTATGGGTCAAACCAAAACCAGGAAACTTTTGCTTACCTGATTGAAGGCCAAACACAATGTCACCGTACTCTGATACAACATGATGCAATTCTTCACCAGAAAGACGCGGGGATGCAACATCTTTTTCAACTCTGCCAATAAAGAAATCTTTTCTGTTCTTTCTGAACCTGTGATTAAGTGGCAAGAAGCGACGGTGACATTCAAAAAAAGAAGCTTTACCTCCGTTTGCTAGCGTGAATGCCTTGTTGTTTTCCATGCAGTATGGACATGCGAGTTTCCCATGTGTGCTCCAACCAGAAAGCATTCCATAAGCTGGAAAATCATTGATAGTCCACATCAAAGCCGCCCTCATAAGGAAATTTTGTTTCCTCGATATATCATAAGTCAGAGCTCCGGAGGACCACAACTACGCCAGCTCATCAATCAACTGTCGAAGACAAACATCTATATTCCGCCTCGGGCTGCTTGGACCGGGTATGATAGTAGATAAAAACATGAACTCCGGCCTCATACACATTCCCGGTGGCAAGTTATAAACTGTGAGTATGACCGGCCAATAAGAATAGGGAGCAGCAAATGACCGAAATGGGTTGAATTTGTCTGTACACAACCCTAGACGGATATTCCTTGATTCAGCTGAAAAGTCAGGATGCACACTGTTAAAGCGTTTCCACGCTTCGCCATCAGAAGGATGCACCATCACACCATCAACCGCATCATGTGTTTGGTGCCATGTCATGTGCTCAGCAGTCCTTCGTGACATGAATAACCTCTGCAGTCTAGGTGTAATCGGGAAATATCTAAGTTTTTTATACGCCACTAGAGTCTTTCCCCTGTCAGTTCTGGGTTTGTAACGAGAATGCCCGCATGTCATGCACTCGGTCATCTCAGTAGTTTCAAGGTAGTATAACATGCAAAAGTTAGGGCACATGTCAATTTTCTAGTATCCTAAACCGAGGGGTTTCATCATGGACTTCGCAGCATAGAAGTTCTCTTTCAGCTTGTTCCCTTCAGGTAAAATGCTTCTTGCCCAATCAATAATTTTGTCATACCCGGCCTCACTCAGCCCGTGATCTGACTTGATGGTGAACACCTGTGCCACGGCCGATAATTTACTGTGGTTTGTGCAGCCATCCCATAATGGTTCGTCAGAATCTTTCAACAAATCAAAAAACCTAGCTGCCTCTGCATTAGGTTCTTCTTCTACGATTGGACATTGACTGACATTACCTTGATTCATTCTTATTGCATCCATAACCATGTTTCTGTAAGGATTAGTGTTGTCATTTGCCGCTTCATGCACGTTGCTAGCACTAGAAGTTGACCCAACCACCGTTTCTCTCATTCTCCTATTACTAACAAATACCTCTCCATGTGCATACCAACACTGGTAATCCTCCATAAACCCTTTATGTAGAAGATGCATCATTACAACATCTGGATGCAGATACTTTTTATTTTGACACTTCTTGCATGGACACCTAATACCGCCTCCAGTAAAATTTCTGGGAATAGATGTTGCGAAATTAATAAAACCCTGAACCCCGTTACAATAATCCATCCTCCGCAATCCTTGGGGTGAATCTAGATACATCCATGAACGATCATCTATTATAGAATGTATAGCATGTATATCTCTGAATAGAAAATTAATATAGGATTGTTCTAATGTTGTAATTCCTATGGTTACTGACATGTTATGCCCCACATATATAAATAGGAAAGGTTGGCTAAGGCCAACCTAAGTCATTTTATTATTCTCAACTTGGTATCAGAGCTCTAAATAAACTAAAACACCTCTTCTCCTCTCTGCAGTGGATTCCTCCCAGCCGGCAGCCATCTCTCCCTCTACAGCAGCGCTAGTAGTGCCATCCTCCTCTCCTGCCGCAGCACCACCTTCTTCTTCAGCTTCAGTTCCGTAGTGGCCACTACCTACAAATGTTGGTCATGCTCTTTTCAACCCTAATAATGCTCCTCTGTTGCCGTCCTTTTCTGCAGAAGCCATTGTCACTTCTGCTGTGGCAATTATGTCCCTCTCCCACACTCATTAGGTCATCTCTTTAAAACTGACAAACACCAATTATCTATATTGGCAAATACAGATGAAATAATATCTTCAAGGCCAAAGAGTTTTCAGCTTTGTTGATGGTTCAAACTCCTGCCCCTCTCCACATATTCTTACTGTCGATGGTGTCTCTCTGCAGGTATCTCAACACTTTCTTCGTTGGAAACAACAAGACCAACTCATTCTAAGTGCCATGCTCTCTTCGTTATCCATGGAAGTTCTTCATCTTGTTGTTGATTGTCCAACCTCATGCTCTGTCTGGCACACACTTGAGCAAGCTCTAGCTTCCACATCCAATTCTCGTATTATACAACTTCATGGCTCTCTTCAAGACCTTCGACAAGGTGATGAATCGGTAACTCAATTTCCACAAAAGGCTAAGGCTTTATTTGATGAGCTAGCAGCTGCCGTCAGGTCTATTTCGCTAGCACATTTCAACTTATATGTGTTTTGTGGCCTTCACGGAGAATTTAAGGACTTAGTGACAAGTCTTGTTATAAGGGCAAATCCTCTTCCATATGCAGATTTTCTTAGTAATTTGCTAACACATGAATTTATTCATAAATCCTCCCATTTTTCCATGGGGTCTACTGCAATTCATGCACCCTTGTTGCCCACGCCGAACATCCCTCCTTCAGCACTTATCTCTCACCGTTAGCTTGGTCGAAATAAGGGTCGTTTTAATGGCAGCTAGCATCCTTAACAGTTCAATCACAAGGGGCCTCACAATTCTTGTTCCAAGCCTGAATTTCGCAGCTTCCACAACACTCCCAGCAACGACAACAGACAAAGAAATTGACAAGGAAATTGGCGATGCAGTAGGGGATCCAAATCCCGCTACCAGTGATGTCAAGCTTTCAAACATACTGCTCCTCAGTGCTCCCAACTTCAGCAACGCGGTTATGGTTAGTAGTATAGTGCCAATCTAGCCCTACACAATCATGCAAGTACTGCTGAATGGTTTTCGGACACCGATGCAAATCAACACGTCACACCTGACCTTGGAACCTTGACTGCTTCAGAACCATACAATGGTAATGATAATTTGCATGTTGGTGATGGTAAAGGACATCCCAAATCTCATATCAGTCATACCAAACTATATACCCCACATCGTTCGTTCACTTTATCTAATGTCCTGCATGTTCCTGCAATCATGAAACCTCTGCTTTCTGTTTAGAAATTTTATCTCGATAATAATGTTTATTTTGAATTTCATCCTTTTATGTTTTATGTCAAGGATCTCAACACCATTGAAGTACTCCTCTCAGGACAGGGTAAAGATGGTCTCTATACTTTGTCCAGGTTCAGGTCTTTTGTCCCATCAATTCCTCAAGCCTATTGGTCTCCCTGCATTTCTGCTTCTACTGATTTGTGGCTCGTGGAGAAGACGCGCCGCCACTGTTTCCATGACCAGAAGCCTTCCATCACTGTTCTTGTGGCTACACTTTTCTTGATTCTGTTTTAGAGGTTGTTTTTTGTAACTTTTTAAATTGTTTATTGTAATTTTTGTTTAGTTTTTGAATATTTTATAATTTGTAGTGTGGATGTAAAAAAAAGAAGAAAAGAAAAACATAGTGAAAGTGAATGTGTTGTTTGTATTTTTTTATGAATGTTTTTTTATGATAAAATCGTAAAGAATAAAGAAGAATTTAATATTTTGATTTTTTTATGATTAAGAATTATGAACTTACACATAAGTTGTATTTCTAATATCCGATGAAAAGACAAAAAAATTTAAACTTCTTTAACACATCAAAGCCACGAAGCAACTTACCTCAGGTAGGGTGCGTTAGGGTTGCTAATATCTTCCCTAACCACAACCAGTCCCTTACCCATGAATCTTTGACAAGATTAGTACATGCGAGTTTCCTAGTAGCCCTCAATTAAATACTAGGTGGCGACTCCAACAAACTGGAACCACATTGAGGATAATGTCTCATTTTGGTTAGGAGGAAAGGGTAGTAGTTGATATATATATATATAACAAAAAACTGTGTTTTCTATTTCATAAACCATTTACAAAACTGTTGTTACTAGGATGGCAGAGTAAAAGGGATTCTTTTGTTAAAGTGACTCTTGAGACGCATCTTAGTAAACATTCTTAACAAGGTCTATCAGAATACTTCTTGAAATATTCAGGTTTACAAACTCTCATTTTGTTATCACTTGATTATGCTCATATGCTCATTTAACAAGTATTCTTAAATCTTCATTTTCACACACACACTTTAACATATGATTGTGGGTTGCACATTGGATTATTATATTATTTATGTTCTTTTGTTAAAGGTAACAACTAAGAGAAAGTGATAGTATATAATTTGCAAAAAAAAAAAAATGATGATAATATTGATGATAATAAAAAC
Organism: Populus alba; assembly: GCF_005239225.2. Classification (NCBI taxonomy): domain Eukaryota; kingdom Viridiplantae; phylum Streptophyta; class Magnoliopsida; order Malpighiales; family Salicaceae; genus Populus; species Populus alba. Next base: position 1,073,127 of record NC_133286.1, on the reverse strand, counting down.
GTAGATAAGTTTGGTTTTGTAGCCTCCCTAACCTAAGCAATTAAGCCCGAATGGGTGTTTTAACACCTAATACCCTAAAGTCAACTGACTTGAGAGCTATTGGCTCAAAGCTTGTTACATGGGTTAAGGAGAAAAGCTTAAGGAAATCAAACATTGTACTATCTACATATCAGTATCTGCAACTCGAGTTACTAAACTTGTAGGAGTGTCTCAACACCTAATACCCTAAGACCAACTGGTCTAGGAGTCATTAGCCAAAAACTCGTTACATGGGTTGAAGATGCATTGTGTTGTATGTGTATATAAATAAATAAATAAAAAATAATAATCTCAACCCAAGGAAGTTAACCTTAACATTAGAACATAATATTGTTTTCTTCCAACAAAAACCCCATCATCTATGTTTTCATACATTGAACACATAAAAAGAAGGTTTATTAATATCTTGTTTAAGATATATGAAGCAGAAATATAAATTTAATGAGAGTTTGTTTATCTAGATAGATTAATGGAAGTTGAATGATGAATGCCTTGCTTTGTGGAACTTGCAAATTGTTTTTCTATTTTAACGCTTTGATTACTAGGGACTAGTAATAAGCTGGTTGGGGGGTGTGATTAGTACTTAAAAGTGCATTTTTATCAAGGTTTTATATCATCATTTTGCACTTGAAGTATCAATAACTCCTTAATTAAATCATGTTTTATAATAACATACCTAATAATATAAGATACGTTTAATTTATGGTAAATGTTCATCTTAAATGCAGGCCAATCACATAAATGAAAGGATTGATTGATGAGTTCAAGTATTGAAATTGAAAGGACAACGAGAGGGCCAAACTTAGAAAAGAGATGTTGGTGCAGTCCAAACTAGAACATTGTTCAGCAATTGGGTCATATCTCGAGTTTTAGATGTCCAAATGATCTCAAATGTTTACACAGATTCAGTAAGACATAGGCCTACAACTTTCATGTAGAGGTCAAGATCTAAGAAAGCCGTTTTCAAGTCCAAATTATAGCAACAATGGAGAAGTCTGAATCTGTCCTGCAACCTAGACATTGTTCAGTGTTCAACCCATATCTCGAGTTCTAGAAGTTCAAATGACCTCAATTTTTTTTTCCTATAAAGCTAAGACAATTTCCTACAACTTTTATGAATATAGGTGGATCCAGTTCTGATGCTAGCAATGACGTTTTATTCAGACAAGAAGATAAGGACTTTCACCTAGTCAAGAGTTGGTCACCCACTCAACAATTAGTCATCAAATCAATAGTTCCAAATTTTAGCATATAAAAAGAGGTATTTGCCATGCATTTAGGGGCTTGGTTGTTCAGATCAAGAACTTGTTCTTGCTCTCTCTCTTTATGTTTTTTTTTTGTAATTCTTAAGTTTTGCTTTCATTAATATCTTGTTTATGCTTTTCATTTCCTTTCCTTTACTTAGTTAACTTGTATCTTATTTATGTTCTTGTTTTGTTTATTTATGTTTCTCTTCTTCATTATGTTTAGCTAAGTTTATTATGTCAAGGTGAAAAGGTTACACTAATGGTGTAAGAATAAGTATAGTATAAACTCAACATAAACCTTAATGTTTAATATTAACATGTCTTATCTTTTTATTTTACTAATTTTTAATAAGTAAATTAAATATGCTCCAAGAGGGTATATACCTTGGTCATGGGTCTGACAAGTTGAGTGTACATAGGCTTGGAATTTTGGCTGTCAATGTTGCCATTAGATTTTGTAGAGTTGAAGCCATTTGACTGGGCAAACGCAGTGGAACCTGAGCCACCTTTTCCGTTTTCAAAAACAGCATTTCCATTCGAGACATCACCGACATATGCTGAATCCCATGAATAAAAAGGCATGGCTTCTAACTCATAGGACACAGGATGCTGTAGATATCCCGAGGAAGAAAAATATGGCTGTTGAGCAACACTTTGCCCATCAACACCAACTACCGTTCCTGAAGCATATGGATAGCTAGGCCAATAATAAACCATTGAACCATTATCCGATTGCATACCCTAAAGAGGCAACCAGAGTATAAGAAGGAATACTTCATCACAAGGTAATAACAGTGAAGAAGTTTGTGGTAAAATATATGTAGCAGCAGCAGCAGAAATGGATATTGAAGAACAGCGGAAAACGCTCAAAGTTTTTACAAACAGATTTAAAATTTCAAAATGAATGGATGCAAAACCATTACAAGGCAAGTCCCTTTATGCTTCCATGTAAAAGTTCCAAGGAACTTACTGTTTGGGAACCATCTGCTTGGTAATAAACTTGATCATCCAATTGCGTGGAGGACCCACTGTAGCCTGCAAAATAGAGTTATCCTTCTGAAATTAAGTATGCTGATAACATATTAATGCTCAATTATGAATTCAAATTGGAAATCACACTGCAAGGTGGGTAAACTAAATGAAATTTTACTAGACAGCTTCATTGTTAACAAAGAAACTAAATGATTATAAGAATTTTCCATAGTACTATTTTCAGGCAATGCACCAGCATGGGGGTGCTTCCATGATGTTTATCACACAAGGCAAAAGAAGCCTGGAGCTATCTCAGTTTCTTGCCCAGCTATATTACCCTGGCCACAGCAGTGATCTTGTTGAGTGTACTTTTTGACATTAAATCCGCATAGACCAGGTATCAATCAGGTGACCCAGTAGCTACCTGATACCACCTTAACAATAGAATCTCATCGACCACTAATGTGATCTGGCCACTAAGACTTTTGATTAAGCAAAAGTAGCTTGTTCACCGCCACTAGATGCTCAAAAATCCTGACCTGTTCATACTCATTGAGCACACCTAACCTGATCCCATTAAATTAGTACTTTATAAGTACTACTACACTAAATCGTAATCTAAGCTAAGCAGAAATCTGTTGCTGTCCCAGCTACCCAACCCAGAAAGGAAACTGAGGACTGATCTCTAGATGTACCAAATGCTACACCTCAATTATGAAACACTTATTTTCCTGGAAGAGAGCTAGTTCAGTGAAGATTATTGTTTTGCTTAATGACTCCAAATAGCATCCCGAATATGACAACACAAAAGGTATTTTGATTTTCTAATGATTGACTACATCCTAAGGTGAAGAAATTTCCCTTTTTCACATAACTGCACCATGCTGTTCAACACATGCTGACCCTATGGAATGAAGTACTATATCAAAAAATAGAGATAAAAAAAATCCATTAAAAATGAGTTCCATTAAATGCCTAAAAGAGTCCAAGTACAATCCTTCACATGGATGAACCTATGTTAGCATAGTATATTTGCAATGGGAATTATAAATTTGTATGGAACGAACATCTTTCCCAACTGCCAACATAAATGCGAAAAACAAAAAATTATCTCAATATCTAACCTGGGTATTGATAACTATAACTACTAGAAGCATTTGGATCTTGATCAACCTCCCTTTTGGTGATAGATACCGCACTGCCATTAACTTTGGTGTCAGAGGCACCATTCCCAGAAGCCGAAATGGTGGGAGTCGAATCTGATGGGAGTCCATCTATTCCAGAACCCTGACAGGTACCATTCACAAAAAAAAAAAAAAAAAAAAAAAAAAAAAAAACCCTTTAAAGCCAAAGCTTTTTCATCCCATTATACCATTTTTTTACTCTCAAAGTAAACTCGGACCAACCCGGGTTTAACAAAAAAAAGAAAAAGAAAGAGTTAAGCTAGGTAAAATGGTGCATACCACATTGTTGTCAACTGGCTTAGCAACAACAGGGCTCGACTCCAATCCTGTCAAGACATTCTCAGCTATGTTACATTATACACTTGAAATAACGTAAATAATCAATCAAACATATCAAGAAAAAATCCAAGGAAAAAAGGAAAGACTTGAGAGTAAGGAAGGAAGGATACGATGGTCAACATTTATACTAGCGATGATTATTTTTGGTTCAATTCGGCTTTTATAAAAAAAGTAACCAAACTGGTTTTTTAATAAAAAATTGAAACCAAACTCGGTTCAAACCGATTGGTTTTGGTTCGGTTATTTTATATTAAAAACCAAAAGCTATATTGTTTTTTTGGGTTATTTTTGTAATTTCTAACGGGTTTGGTTTCGGTTTTGATCAGTTTTTTTTCTGATTTGACTCGGTTTGATTTTTTCAGTTTCAGACTTATAAAATCACACTTGAATTGTTCTTTGTCTAATAAACTAAATTCACCAACTAATCTTGATTTACCAAGAGACATGTAAGTCCCCCTTTTAAGATTTATCTAAATGGAGTAACCTATCATAGACCTCTTATGAGTAACAAAATAAGGAAACATTATATTTCTCGTGCTTTTCTCTTGTCGAACATGAGAATATATTTGCTTCAAGGAAGGGAAATGTTATCTTCACTTAACCAAACTCTAATACGGTCATATTCAATGTTTAACCTAGTTAGGAAATCATAAACACGATACTTGTCAATAAGTTTTGAAACTTTACTATATCACCTATATAATTGGTCTAGAAATCTTGGTTGAATTCTAGATCTTACCACAAACTACTTAGTTAGTAAAGTATTGAGCAACAAATATACCACAATGCTTGGTTTCATGAACCTTTTAGATAAATTAAGAAAATAAAATAGGTTCAAAAAGGAGATAAGAAAACTCTAGATCATGTTTGCATGTGAAAAAATTTTAATTTTCTAAAAACAAATAGGAAATAAAAAACTAAAATAAACATATTTTCTAGTTAGAAATAAAAAAACTTACATATAACTATCATTATTTAAAAAAATAACTAAATAAAAACAAAAATAAAATGGAAAAATAAAACAAGTCCAAATGATCGCCAAAAACCTCTAACCAGAGAAAAAAAACTAAGGTGATATTTGGATGTTGAAAATTTTTAGTTTTTTAGCAAAAAAAACTTCAGGAAATAGAAAACTGAGAAAACATATTCACTTAGGCTCCGTTTGTTTGTAGAAAAGTTGTTTCCTTTTGGAAAGTGAATTCCGGGGAAGTGAATTCTGGGGAAAGTGAATTCCTGGAAAATAAATTCCGGGAAAGTATTTTCCGATGTTTGGCAGTGTTATGAAAAATAAACTGGAAAACACTTTCCAGTGTTTGTTTATGTTATGGAAAATGAACTGAAAAATAATTTATTAATGAATTAATTTTTTTTTCAAGTTTATCTAATATATATAAAATATTTAATCACTTACAATAAAAAAATGAAATCTAAAAAGTATAATGATGGATTTTTTTTTATTATATCCTATATTCATACATAGCTTATTTTATAAAATATTATAGAGATATAACATTGTGATTTTTTTCATAAATAAAACCTATTAATATATTTTTTTTCAATTTTAAAAGCTTAATATGTTTGTTAGTCCCTTTTTTAATATTTTTTAATATGCATTTGACAAGTGATTATTAGTCCCTTTTTTTTAATAAGTATTGTGTAGAGGATAAAATATTACATTTAGGTTAACAACTATTTTAATTTTAATTTTCCGTCACTGAAAACCAATTAAATTTAATTTGGAAACAAAAATGTCTTGTCTACCAATTCCTCCAATCCCTATAATCACTTGACGACAGTACACATTTTGTTAACAAATATAAGGAAAGTGTTTTCCTTAGAATAAGAAAAGGAAAACACTTTTCTGGCATAAAGTGTATTTTTTTCTTTGATCAAAATTCAGTTTTTTTTGACTAATTTTCTTTATATTTGCCAAAAATGTGAAAGTGAGAAAATAGTTTCTAGAAAAATGAATTCCTGAAAACAAACAAGGCATTATTAAAAATATTTTTTTTAACAAAACACATAATTTGTTTTTCATTTTTTTAAAAATTAAAAAGTACAAAAAAAGTATTTTTTTTTCAAATTCATTGATCAGCCTCATTTTCATTTTTTCATTCGTTTAGATGCGTTTCTAAGAAAAAAAAAAAAATCTTGTTTTGTTTATTTTTTTTAGGATTCAGTAATGTTGCATATTGTTTTTTAATCGTTGTTATTTCTTTTAAAAATATATAATATTTTTTATCAGCTACCCGTTAAGCCCGTGATCCATCATGAACCGAGCTCGGATAATCTAATAGATCTAGCCCACGAGATCGGATCCAACCTAGGATGAGCATTTGGTGGCCACAATAAACTTTTGAAAAGCAGAAAACCCTAACACTAGGAGCAACCATCCATCTAACGGACAATATCAACCCCAAAGCACTAATCCAACCGTTAAATCTTAATAAAAAAACACTATAAAAACCTAGGCAAACAATTCAGATTTTTGTCCATCGCCTCGCAGCCAGCCACTGCCTCTCTCAAAACTTCTCTGCTCCTTCTCTCTTATCATTTTGCCGAGGTAGTATCGTTCTATTTCTTTCTCGTTTATCCGAAAACTTTCATTTTTGTCTTTTTAGCCTTGTGTTACCGATCTAGTAGGCTTTTTTGATCTTTTTTTTTTCCTGATTGTTTTTGCTGTAAAACTGAAGAAGAACTAGTTTTGTGAAGCTATATGTTATTTGCTATACGTTTATTTGATTGGTTCGTGACTGTGATTGTGTACATGCGATGGTATTTACTACTTTACATGGTGATGATTTGAAAAGAATTTTTCCCTTTATGAAAAGTGTTTAATCAGGGCTGGAGTCTCAGAAATGGCTCTTTTTTTGCCGAAACCCTAGATGGGTTTTTGGAAAGAAATACTGATGAGCTTGAGAATTGGCATGATAGTATGTCTGCCATAGGCCTTTGGTTTTTTCGGGGAAAAATCTTTTCTTTTCATTTGCTGGTGTTTTGTGGTTAATACCCTTGTAAGTTTTACAATTCAAAGGGTTGTTTTATGGTACCAATAGTGGTCCTTTCTGTTTCTTTATTTCAAATTAGTATATCTTATTTGTAAAAAAAACTTTGAAATCATTTTTATTCAGTTTAAGCTTATTTGTGATTAGTATTTTAGTTGTTATTATGATGATTTCAACTAGATCTATTTAATGATATTAACAGCGATTTAATTTTTTGTGGGTCTTTGAAATACTAGATAAAATTATTATATTTTGATTGTTATGGTCCTTATTGGTTTGATTTTATATTTAAACATTTATTGAAGGAGAATCTGAATTAGTACTATTGATGTTTTCTTTGGATATATTATTTTTTGTTGATATTTTAGTTCTTGAGGTAAAACAATATTGAAGCTCACGAGTCTTGCAGAGGTTATATCAAAGGTTGAAGCATGTCTCACCGCAAGTTTGAACACCCTAGACATGGCTCTTTGGGATTTCTCCCAAGAAAAAGAGCCTCCCGCCATTGAGGAAAAGGTTTCTTATGCTCTTTAACCTGAAGTTATAAACATTACAGTTAACGATAACACATTGGAAGCATTCTATTTCTACATGATTAATGTGTACCTTCAGGCTATGATATAAATTTTAGTTGGGTTTTGTGAGAGGGTTGTCTTTTCTCCAATATGTACCTTCAAGTATCATTGCTTTATTGCCTAATGTGCAGTCCCATGTTTGGTTTTTGCAACAAAGAACAACTCTGGTAAGGATTTATATGAGTCATTTTAATATAGAACGATATAGAATGGGTCAAGGGAGACAACAATGATTGGTCATCTGGACTTCCTACTATCATCTCCTTAATAACCATTAAATTTTATTGTCCTATCTTGTAAATCGGGAGTTAGATGAACTGCCTTGCAGTATTATATTGTCATAATCCCTGACACAGATAAGCTTGATATGATTTCTAATTTATTTTTGTTAGACATAGTGGTATTTGCATTTATCAAGGCTGGCTTCATATAATTTATTTGTATCAACTTGCATTCTCTGTGTATTGAATTTTGTTCTCTTTGATGATGTTACAGCAAAGGCCTTTCCCAAGGATGATCCAAAAAAACCTTGCAGATTGACTGCTTTCCTAGGTTACAAAGCTGGTATGACTCATATTGTCTGAGAAGTTGAAAAGCCAGGCTCAAGTGAGTTTCTTTACTTTTTCTCGATTATCCTTCTGGATGGTAGCTCTTTTTTATCTCTAGCTTTGGTGAAGGAACTTGTTTGATACGCTGTTGCCTATAAATTTATCAAGATCATCATGTTTGATTGGGTTAGCATGCAGGGATGCGTTGTCCTTGTAGCATGTGTTTTGGACCAAACACTAATATTAACAATGAGAGGCCAAAACTTTTAGCCTTGTTGTTGCCAGGGCCACCCCAGACCACTTGAAATTGTCTCTGATAGCATGTTTATATTGATTTTGATGATTTTACACCTCTTTTGCCAATAAAATATGTCTGGGTTGCTTGGAATTGGGGATTGATTGGGAGTATTTATTTGAAAGTGTGCACAATTGTAATTTGCAGCCCTGCATTGCTGCCTGCTGTTGTGCAATTTGTTGTTTGTACCCCTTTTTGATGTTCTGTTTCTGCACATTTTTAAAGCAGCCGGAAGGAAGATTAAAATATTCATTGTAACACTATGATTCACCTCTAGCTTATGTGCTCATTAATTCGTTCTTCATTTGTCTTCCAGAGCTCCACAAGAAAGAAACATGTGAAGCTGTTACAATCATAGAAACACCACCAATGGTTGTTGTTGGGGTTGTTGGCTATATCAATACTCTTGGTGGTCTCCGGTCCCTGAGCACCGTATGGGCCCAGCATTTGAGTGAGGAGGTTAGAAGGAGATTCTACAAAAACTGGTGCAAGTCAAAGAAGAAGGCTTTCACAAAGTACTGTAAGAAGTACGAGTCTGAGGATGGGAAAAAGGACATTGAGTTTCAATTGGAGAAACTGAAAAAATATTGCACTGTGATTCGTGTGTTGGCGCATACTCAGGTATTCTACACTTACATCCTTATTTTAATGTGTCTGTTTGATTAATAATAATCTTACTCTGAAATTACTGAGCTATAATATCTGGAATCCCAATACCAGACATCAATTGCAAACTTTTAATTGCTGATGTCTTAATATTTGTGTCCATGCTCTTGAATATTTTTGTTTATCGAGGCAGTTTCTTGATGTTCAGATTCCCCCTTGTTTGTTATTACTGTGGCACTGTTTAGACTCTAGATGAATGTGATTTCAAGGATATCTAAAGGTGGTGTTGCTGGCATGGTTTATGTAGATTCGGAAAATGAAGGGACTGAAACAGAAGAAGGCCCATTTGATGGAGATCCAGGTCAACGGCGGGGATGTTGCCAAGAAGGTTGACTTTGCTTACAGTTTCTTTGAGAAGCAGATTCCTATCGATGCTATTTTCCAGAAAGATGAAATGATTGACATTATTGGTGTAACCAAGGGAAAGGGCTATGAAGGTGTGGTCACTCGTTGGGGTGTGACTCGACTCCCTCGCAAGACTCATCGTGGTCTTCGCAAGGTAGCTTGTATTGGTGCATGGCATCCAGCTAGGGTCTCATTTACTGTTGCAAGGGCTGGGCAGAATGGTTACCATCACCGCACAGAGCTAAACAAGAAAATTTACAAGCTTGGGAAGTGTGGTCAAGAGTCTCATTCTGCAGTTACTGAATATGACAGGTAAATGTATTTTTTTTGTAGTTTGTCCCTACTGTGATTTTAGTCCTTAGCATTCACCAAGATTGATTGATGTTGAGCATCTGCCTCTTCTCACAATATTATGATATTTGGTCATGAACAACAGGACTGAAAAGGGCATTACACCAATTGGAGGATTCCCCCATTATGGCGTTGTGAAAGAGGATTATTTGTTGATAAAAGGATGCTGCGTGGGCCCCAAGAAACGTGTGGTAACACTGAGGCAGTCTCTGTTGAAGCAGACATCTAGAGTTGCTATGGAGGAAATTAAACTCAAGTTCGTTGATACATCCTCCAAATTTGGCCACGGACGATTCCAGACCACTGAGGAAAAGGCCAAGTTTTACGGGCGGCTCAAGACTTGATTTGCAATGGAGAGAATCAGCTTTGCTAGATTTCTATTACTGTTCAATAGTCTTCAACTGTTGGTTTGATTCTGGATTCACTTGTTATCCTTGTCTTCTTCAATTTGGAAATTCTTATAATATATTTGCGGTGCTAAATTATTATCTTAAACCTTTCTTTTTACACCTTGAGCCAAAAAAGACCTTTGTTGGAGGTTATTGTTGAATACAATTATAACGTTTGGTATCGTAATTTCACAAAATAATAAGAAAATCAAACCCGAAGGGGTACTTTATTATTATTATATTTTGAAGATAAACACATACATATAATAGTGGCATTCAAGAGGTATTTTTACCGAGAGTTATAAGAAAATTACCCAAGCTGTTGGTATTTTTACCGAGAATTATAAAAAAAATTACCACTCATGCCACACTCACTAACGGATTTATTCCATAAAAAAAATAAATATTAGTTATCTACTTATACTTTGTCATGGACATAAAAAAATAAATATACAGATTTTTTAAAACATATTTTTTACATTAAAAAAAATTATAATAGTAGATAAAAAAGCTGATATATATATATATATATATATATATATATTATATTATATATAATTTGATAATCCACATTTATTATCATTATCCTTCATTTTTACCCCTTCTTGAGGGGAAAAAAAAAACTTTTGCTGCAGTTTATAGTTTAATATCATTTTAACAATTGGTATCATCATGTCCAAAAATAATAAGAAAATCAAACCCTAAGGGGTAATTTATTATTATTATATTTTGAAAATAAACACATACATATAAATAGTGGCAATCAAATAAACTCTTGACAATTTTATATTTTTTTGATCACTTAAGAGAGAAGCATGTCTAGAATCGGGCGAGCTCTAACACATGAGCTCTAAGGGCTCAACTTTTGACATAGTTATTGCTGTCTTCTCTGCCATGTCAATCTTGTTTTCACCAACCCTTTCCCACTCAAAAACACTGTATCAACGATCCCAAAGTTAAGATCATTGCTCTTTTTGCTAGGCCATCTCCAGGACAAGCTCTCCTTCCCATCCCGAAGGGGATGAAGTTGCATGCATCAACTCTGCCTGCAGATTCAAATCTCTCAGGCTTGAAACTTGTGGGCTCATCCCACAGTGTAGGGTCTCTATGGAGAGACCATGCGTTTACAAATAATATGGTCCCAGCTGGGACATGGTATCCTCCAATGGTACAGTCGGAGGATGGCATGTGCGGTGGTATAAGCGGTGTCACCGGACATAAACGCAGATTCTCGGAGATGATGCTCTGAAGGTAATGTAGTTTTGCAAAATCTGACTCTTCTATCAAGCGGTCTCCAACTTGAGCGTCCAGTTCTGCTTTAGCTTTCCTTAGCACGTCTGGATGGTTGAGTAGATTGGCTAATGCCCATTCCATAGATGTAGCAACAGTCTCTGCTCCCCAAAGGAACAACACCTGCACAAAATATATAGTGAATTAACTCAAGCCAGCTCCGACCTAGAGGAATTAACTCACTGGTGCAAAAATCATCTTCATCGGAGCCCGCGGTATCCAACACGCGTCGCCTGAAACTCAGGTACAATAGCCCACGCGCCTAGAGGAAGAAGACGACTGAGCCACACGCGTGCCATATTTAAGCTGCGCCGAGTCTCCAACCGAGCCGACCTCCAGCCGCCAGCCGAGCTGAAGAATATTCCTTAGAATATTCCCGGTTCAACCCCAACGAACTGCCCGACGTCCAGAATCGGTTTTCTGACCGGGTCAGCCCATTTCTACCCCATTTTCAACCAAGTATGACTAATTCCCAACTGTTTTGAGCATTCCGGATCGATTTACAGTGTCCATTTTGCCAAATTCAACTCCCAGAAGGTGATATAGTCATTCAAAGAGCAAAATGACTATAGAAAAGGCACAAACACTCATCCCAAAGCTAACCAAAGACAACTATGATAATTGGTGTATCAGATTGAAGGAATTTCTTGGTTCACAAGAGTGTATAGAGATTGTGGAATATGGTTATGATGAACCAGAGTCCAAAGAAGCAGAAAATTCATTACAAGAGGCACAAAAACAAGTCCTGAGAGCCAATAGAAAGAAAGACAAAAGAAATATGGGAGGCTCTCTCCAATAAAATCATAAAGGTGCTGATAGAATCAAGAAGATTCGTCTTCAATCTTTGCGAGGTGAATTTGAATTAGTGCAAATGAAAGTCATTCAAAATTCATTTCTGATTATCACACAAGAATTATAGTGATAGTCAATCAGATGAGAAAGAAATGGAGAAATCCTCTCAGATGCTTGAAATTACTGAGGAAAATTTTGAGATCCCTAGATCCAAAATTTGATTTTGTTATTGTTGCTATTGAAGAATCCAAAAAAGTGGACAAGTTGACAGTGGATGAGCTTATGAGTTCTTTGCAAGCTTACGAGCAAAAGATTGTGAAAAGAAATGGAGATAAGGCAATTGAGCATGCCTTACAATCAAAGTTGTCTCTC